>NC_081430.1:67203162-67488162 GCF_949786415.1 Peromyscus eremicus
ATGGGCACAGGGGAGGAGAACAATCAGAGAAATTCAGCCTATTTTTTTAATTTTATAATTTATTTATTTTTATTTCTTGCACATTGCATATATGTCTGTGTGAGGGTGTCAGATCACTGGAGTTACAGACAGTTGTTAGCTTCCATGTGGGTGCTGGGAATTGAACTTGGGTCCTCTGGAAGAGCAGCAAGTGCTCTTAACCACTGAGCCATCTCTCCAGCCCCGAAATTCAGCCTATCATCAACTGAATGCCTAGTATATGCCAGAAACTCAGGAAAATAAATGAAAGGAGGTTTTAGGTGTAATTGGGAGTTTCCAAGAAGGAAAACCAGTGCCAGGCATGATGGCGACAACACTGGTTGGAAAAGTGTTAAGCAAGCAAAAATATGAACGTATGAGAGAAGACTAAAAGGGTGTGTGGTGGGGTGACAACTTATTATTTATTATCTGTGCCTATCTCCTGAATATGTGGTTTTCAGGATGCGAAATCAACGCACACAAAATTCAACACGCTCTACGAAAACAAACACGCTCACTGAAGACTTAATCATATTTCAATTTGCCGCGGTTAAATTGAAAATTGGTGTTTCCGAACGTCATTTCACAATTACAAAAGCGCAACTTAGGGGCTGGAGAGATGGCTCAGTGGTTAAGAGCACTGGCTGCTCTTCCAGAGGACCTGGGCTCAATTCCCAGCACCCATGTGGCAGCTAACAACTGACTGTAACTCCAGTTCCAGGGGGTCTGATACCTTCACACCAATGCACATAAAATAAATTAAAAAAAAAAAAAGACAAAAGCGCAACTTAGATAAAAATAAAATGTTAACTACGATGCCACAACTAAGGTATGGCAAGAGGGAGAGCAAGTGCCTCCCTAGCCCGGGCTGAGCAAATAAAAAAAAAGGAATGAGAAGTGAAGGCGGGTCTCCGCCGTCTTTCCAAGCCTCAGCAGCAGATCACACAGCAAAGTTTGCCCAACAAGAGTCGCCTCGCCCGCTGCCGTCACCTAAAGCTCCGCTCGGACTTGACTGATGCTGCCTGGCGAAAGCACATCCTCACTGGCGTATGTCCCAAACGCCCGACCCTATAAACAAAGGTGACACTCGCCTTCCCTCCGGGATCCCTAGCCCAGGGTGTGATCAGGGAACTGCCATGGGCGCTGAAACTGCAGGACCTACGGCACTACCTGCCAAGGAAGGACGTGGTACCCTCGGCGGCCGCCTGTCCGGAGGCTGAGGGAAGGCCCTCCGGTGCGCACGAGCACGCAGGGATTCCGTCAGGAAACACTAAATAATGCTTAAAAAATGGGCATTCCACCCGTCCCACGGGGAATCTGGGGTGGATCTCTGCGAAGACACCAAGCCGGCGGATGCAGGCGGGCCACGGGCAGCCCTGGCGTGAGGACCCCCCCCCGGAGGCCCTGCCCTTCGGGTGGCGCCAAGTTTCAAAGCCTGGCGGCCCGGAGGCCAGCCAGCTAGCAGCAGCAAGATGAGGCTGCACTGTGAGGTGGAGGTTCTTAGCCGGCACTTGCCGGTCCTGGGGCTCAAGAGCCGAGGCAAAGGCGTGCGAGCGGTGGTGAGCCTGTGCCAGCCGCCGCGCAGGAGTGAGTTGCAGCCCGGGGCAAGGGCCGAGCCCGGCAGCCGCGCCTGCCTGCTGGTCTCCACCAGGAAGGACAAGCAGGGGACCCGCTACGAGGTAGGCGGCGGGGGCGCCGTGAGCATCCACCCCCGCCGGACTTTCTCTGCGGGCTTCTGGGGGTGTCACTTGGTAGATAGAGACACCGTCGGTCTACAGGCTTCCGACACTGCAGCGAAGCCGCTGATTTGAGGGAACCATAAAGGAACCGCGCGTCATCAGTCAAACATGCTTCCCCAGTATTTTTCAGAGCTTTTGATTTTTTTCCCCCCCTTTAACAATAGAGGTCTTTAAGAGATGATGAAAAGGGGTTGGGTCTGTAGCTCAGTAATGGAGAGCTTGCCAATGAATAACGAGGTTCTGGGTTCAGTCTGCCGCGCACACGGGGAGAATGAGTGTTAACAATGAAAACGATCCAAACTGGAGTTCGGGTTAAATCTGACTTTTTGTCTTTGTTGTTGTTGCTGTTAAAGTTGTTTGCCACGTGCTTTATTTATTTCGTAAATGCTTGGCCCAAGGTCCAGAGATTCTTTGTGCCTGTAGAGTGGCAAACTTTATATAGAGTCTGTCCGTAACCGAACCGGACGTTTGAAACAAGATTTATAAAATCCGTTTTCCTCCATTCCCAGACACTGCTATCTGGTGAAAACAAGATGACTTTGTTGTACTATGTAGATGAGTGAACGATTCATCACCTAGCCTTGAATCTGATTTTTTTTTAGTGGATTCTATGTGTTTTCTAGGATTCTTTCCCTTATATGGTTTAGTTCACAGCAAATACTTAGTTGAGGGAAGAGAGTATTATCTTATCCAAGCAATTTGTTTTTACTCACTCATTCACTCACTCACTCATTCATTCATTCATTTACTTTTGGAGTGCCGGAGATTGAACCTAGAATCTTGTGCATGCTAGGCTAGCTGTACCACTCACTATGTAGCTAAAGATGGCCTTGACTTCCTGATACCCCTGATACCCCTGCCTCTTCTATCAACCGCTGGGATTACAGGCAAGTACCGTTATACCTGGTTTGTGCTGCTATGTTGAGGATAGAACCCCAGGTTCATGGTAGGCATTCTACCATCTGAACTACATTTCCTTCCTTCTCAGATAAATCGTCCCGCTCCGATCAGCTTCTACTGTTGCCCCTCTTCTACTGTTGCCCCTCTTCGTCCTGTCCTTCTCTCCTTCAGCTGAGACTTTTTTTTTTTTTAATTTATTTATTATGCATACAGTGTTCTGCCTGCAGGCCAGAAGAGGGCACCAGATCTCATTACAGATGGTTGTGAGCCACCATGTGGTTGCTGGGAATTGAACTCAGGACCTCTGGAAGAACAGCTAGTGCTCTTAACCGCTGAGCCATCTCTCCAGCCTCCCAGCTGAGACTTTACACTGCAGTTCTAGGAGAAGTTTTTAAACATATTTATTTATTTTGGGTGTTTTGAGACCAGGTCTTTCTAGGTAGCTGTGGCCGGCCTGGAACTCATTGTAGACCAGGCTGCCTTCAAACCCACAGAGAGCTCACCTGCATCTGTCCCAAGTGCTGGGGTTAAAGGCATGTGCCCCAACCTGGTCCCAGGGGAAGAAAAAAAATTGTTTTTTCCTTTTTTAATTTTGGTTTTGTTATATTTTGAGAGAGGGTTTCAGGATATAGCTCAGCTGTGTTGGAACTCACTCTGTAGACGAGGCTATCCTAGAACTCACAGAGATCCACCTGCCTCTATCTCCTGAGCGCTGGGATTACACCTGGCTTTCTAGGAGAAACTTTAATGCAGAACTAATTATGTTTCTTAACTTAAATCCTTATTGAATTTCATGGTTCTTGAATCTTTCACTCTTCAATGTCTGTTTTCTTTCCATACATATTTGCTACCCTACCACCACCTCTTAGCCATACTAAATTCCTGAGCTTCTCACAGTTACCAAGCTCTCCCTTCCTGGCTTTTCATATGTTCCCTCCACCTGGGATGCTATTTCCTTTTATCCCCCTGACCACTTACCCAACATGTTCCTTATGGTGATATTTTATTTGTGCTGAAATGTGATTTTATTTGTATGTTAATAAAGTTGCCTGGGGATCAGAGCTAAGGTAATAGACATTAAGCAGAAGTCTGGTAGTGGTAGCACAGGCCCTTAATCTGATCACACGGCAGGCAGAATCTCTTGTGTGTTCAAGGACACAGCCAGCATGGTGACAGACACGTTTAATCTCAGTACCAACCATAGAGACCTGGAGGTCTGTATAGACAGGCAGTGACAAAGAGGTCATGTGGTTGGGTTTAGAACCAATGAGAAGGCAGAACAGAAAGTCAATAAAAAGACAGACACACAGGAAGTAGGTCTCTTTCTCAGGGGAAGGACAGCAGCGGCAGCCAGTGGTTAGAAGGTGGTCTTAGGGCTGGAGAGATGGCTCAGAGGTTAAGAGCACTGACTGCTCTTCCAGAGGTCCTGAGTTCAATTCCCAGCAACCACCTGGAGGCTCACAGACATCTGCCCTCTTCTGGCCTGCAGTCATACATGCTGTATTAAAAAAAAAAAAAAAAAAAAAAAAAAGGTGGTCTTAGCTACTTACTGCTCTCAATCTCTGGGCTTTTACCTCTGCATTCCTCTCTCTCTCTCTCTCTCTCTCTCTCTCTCTCTCTCTCTCTCTCTCTCGGTTTATTTATTATGTATACAGTATTCTGCCTAAATGTGTCCCTGCAGGCCAGAAGAGGGCACCAGATCTCATTACAGGTGGTTGTGGCTGGGAATTGAACTCAGGACCTCTGGAAGAGCAGTCAGTGCTTTTAACCGCAGAGCCATCTCTCCAGCCCCTCTGTCTTTCTTATTTAAGAAGACTGTTCAGAATTGCATCTACAGTTCCTAGTCCTTTAATTCTTCACCTTTAAAATCACATTTCTACTCCTAAACGGAGTAAGGTTTCCCTGCCTAGGTTATAGTAACCCCTACTTATCTTTTTGTTGTGTTTTTTTAACAACTGTCTCAGACTGTCCATACTTTTTGTTTTTCAAGACAGAATTTCTCTGTCAGATAGCCCTGGCTATCCTGGAACTTGTGCTGTAGACTCTGCTGGCCTTGAACCCACAGAGATCCGCCGGCCTCTGCTAGGATGAAAGGCCTGCGCCACCATTCTTACTCAACACTACTCCAAGTTATCATAGTGCCTGGTACGCGGTGGCCTCTCCGTAAGGAGTTACTGAAGTCTAAAACAAAAACATCAGTTATGGAAAGTTTTGGGCACCACTTATGTCAAGTCACTGGTCCAGCTCAGGGGTTACCATAGCAACAAGGCAAGCTTTCTGCCGTGGAGTTTTCATCTAATGTATCTGAAGGCATGTTCACCTTGGGGACAGAGGCTATGAAGGTGGAGAACTGCTGCTGGCACTTCTTGCTAGAGCCATGTAAGTGGGTTGGAAGAAGGGGAGCCTTCTCTTAAAATGAAGGAAGGACACAACCGACAGAGCAGTAATACCCAGTGTCAGCTGGCTGGAAGCTCTAACTACTCATCTACTTAAAAAGAAAGAAAAAAAGCCAACCAAAGAAAAACTCCATAAGACACTTAGACTTTGGGATCAAAGGCTAAACTAAAACCTGGAAGAAGACTGGCACACTCTAGTTGCAGCGAGTGTTGTTGAATAGTAACGACTATTTTTGTCCTCTCCCCACCCTCCCCGCTTTGATTTTAACTAGCTAAAAGAGAACGTTGAGCAGCTCTTCATGAAATTTGTGGATGAGGGGAAAGCCACCATCCGGTTAAAGGAGCCTCCCATGGACATCTGTCTGAGTAAGGTAGGGTATTGAAAACAGTAACAAAAAATACACAAGCTAGGTGCAGCATCGAACCCTTGTAATCTCAGCACTCAGAAGCGAAGGCAGGAGGATTTCTGTAAGCCCAAGTCTAGTGTGATCTACATGTCAAGTTCTTGGCCATCCGGGAGTACACAGGGAGACAGTGTACAAAAACAAAAACAAAAGAAAGGTTGCTTGGCTCTTAAAGCATCTTGATGGCCCACATAGCAGTTAGAGACAGACTCTTGCAGGGGTGTGTGTGTGTGTGTGTGTGTGTGTGTGTGTGTGTGTGTGTGTGTGTTAGAGATAGGGTCTTAGGCAGCCCAGCTGACCTAAAACTGACAGCAGTCCTACCTCAACGTCCCCAGTGCTGGGATCACAGGCCTGAGCCACCACATAGAGCTTTCCAGTATCTATCATTATTGCTTCTGTTAACACGTTTTGCATTTCTTTCTATGTGTGTCTTAGTCACTGTTGGATTGCTGTGAAGAGACACCATGACCATGGCAACGCTTATGACAGGAAGCATTTCATTTGGGGCTTGTTTACAGTTTCAGAGGCTTAGTCTATTATCTTGGCAGAGAGCATGGCGGCATGCAGATAGTGCTGCCCCAGTCTTATCTGAGGCCCTTACATCCTGATCTCTGACCTGTGGGCAGAGAGAACGAGAGTCCGAGACTGAGACCATTGTGAGCTGCCTAATATGGGTGCTGGGAACTGAACCTGGGTCCTCAGCAAGAGCAGCAAGTGCTCCTAACTGCTGAGCCATCTCACCGGCCCCACACTTATTTATTCTGTGTGTATGTATGCATGCACATGCCTGTACATGGGTGAGGTCTAAGGACAGCTTTCAACAGTAGGTCCTCTCCTACTGTGTGGGTTTCAAGGATTGAACTCAGGATGTCATGCTTAACAGCAAGCACCTTTACCCACTGACCCTCTCACTGCCCCCGAAAACTCCGAAAGTTAAAATTTAGACCAAGTACTAAAGTATTTTTTACAAAAAAACAATTACATAGCCTGTGTATGCAACTGTGGGATTTTTTTTTTTTTTCTTCTGGTTTTTCGAGACAGGGTTTCTCTGTGTAGCTTTGCGCCTTTCCTGGAACTCGATTTGGAGACCAGGCTGGCCTCGAACTCACAGAGATCCGCCTGTCTCTGCCTCCCAATCCTCTGGGAGGATTGCACCACCACCGCCCGGCTGTGGGATTTTTTTAAGGAAAGAACTAACAAGCATGAAGTATCTAAAATGGGATTAATAATTGATAATTTATTTTTATTTATTCAGGCCAATCCTGGCAGTTTAAAGAGTTTTCTTTCAGCTTCGAGACTGGCTCATAGAGGCTGTGACGTCAGCATACCACTTTCAACTCCCACACCAGTGAAGACTTCAGAATTTGAAAAATTTAAAACCAAAATGGTTATCACATCCAAAAAGGATTATCCTCTGAGCAAGAACTTTCCATATTCTCTGGAACATCTTCAGGCTTCTCACTGTAGACTTGCCCGACTTGATATGCGCATACTCTGCTTAAAAAACCTGAGGAAGTTAGACCTGAGTCACAATTGTGTAAAAAAGCTTCCAGCTACAGTTGGAGACCTCACCCACCTTCAAGAGCTGAACCTTAGTGACAATCACTTGGAGTCATTTCCCGTGTCCTTGTGTCAGTCCACACTCCAGAAGTCACTTCAGAGTTTGGATCTCAGCAAGAACAAACTCAAGGCACTCCCTGTGCAGTTTTGCCAACTTCGGGAACTTACACATTTAAACCTTAATGATAATGAATTGATTCAGTTTCCTTTCAAGATAGGACAGCTAACAAACCTTCGTTTTCTGTCAGCAGCTCGAAATAAACTTACAATTCTACCTTGTGATTTTAAAACGCTATCCTTAGAGTACTTGGATCTTTTCGGAAATACTTTTGAAAAGCCAGGAGTCCTTCCAGTTATAAAGCTTCAAGTACCATTAACTTTATTGGAGTCTTCTGCACGAGCAGTACTGTCCAATAGGTAAGCCTTTCAGCCATAAAATATGCTGCTTTGGTAGCATCCCAGTATTCTGATGAAACTCAGAGTGATAGTCTTATTGGGTTTTTTAACTTTTAGGTTTTTGGTGGAGCCAGGGAATAGTGGGAGCATGTATGATGCCACAGCATTTGGAGGTCAGAGGACAACTTGGAGTGGGTTCTTGCCTTCCACCATGTTGGTTCCTGGGATTGAACTCAGGTCCTCAGCCTTGGCAACAAGCACCTTCACCCACTGAGCCATCTCACCGGCCCCAGCAGTCAAGTCTTAGTAACTCCTAATATTAAATAAGCCCAGCGCAGTGGCCCGCACTTTACTCCCAGCCCTCAGGAGACAGAAGTGTGGTCTACAGATTGAGTTCCAGGACAACCAGGGATGTTACACTGAGAAAACCTGTCTTGGAAAATCAAAACAAAACAACAGCAACCCTCCTAATGTCATGCATAGCCTGACCCCTTGCTCCAGTGGCCTTCATGTTCTTTACCCCTGCTTGGAATCTCAGCTCACTCCCTTCCTTGGTTCTCTACCCTCATGTCTTTGCAGAAAGTTCTTACCTGCCCACTCTATTGTGAGTTTTAGTCTCTATGTTATATGGCTTACTTTGCTGTTATAGTACTTTTTACTTGCCATTTTATGTTTCTTTAACATTTATTTGCTATCAGTTTTCCTCACAAGAATTGAAGATTAGTTAGCCGGGTGGTGGTGATGGTGCATGCCTTTAATCCCAGCACTCACTATTTCTTACTTGTATGTTAAATGCTTTATCTTTGGGCTGGAGAGATGACTCAGTGGTCAGAGAGCTCTGACTGCTTTTTCAGAGGACCCAGGTTCAGTTCCCAGCACCTACATAGGGAAGCTTACATTCACCCGTAACTAGTTCCAGAGGATCTGGTCCACTCTACGCACACTCACAGGGACACATACATTACACATTCGTATAATCAGGCCAAACATTCATACGCATAAAATAAAAATAAATCTTATTTTAAATATGCTATCATGTGTTCCTGGCTTACAGACATGGCTGGATGACTATATAGTACCATTTCTCAATATAGTGCCCTGAGCAGATGAAACAGCATCAAGCAGATCAGGTAGGAACTTGATAAGAGTTCCTTAACAAGTTTATATATTTCCAAAACTTACAGAATCAGGAATTTTCAGAATGGGGACTAGTTCTGTTTTAATAAGATCTCCAGGTGATTCTAATGCACCCAGAAGTTTGAGGATCCATCCAATCTGGCACATAGTGAAGTGTGGTTTATTCAGCCAGACTTGAATTGTACTGCTGCCTTCACCCATTTGGATGACTTTTGCACATTAGTTAACTTCTTAATCTCATCTGAAACTGGAATAATAATATCTACCTTACAGAATTTTGAGGCTAAATAAGCTAATGTTACACCAAAACATTTTGTTCCTGAAGGACTCAGTAACTGACGGTTCTCTTCCTTTAAACACTAAACTGCAGTCGGTTTCAGGAAATGAACTCCATTGACTGGGCTTTTGTTTTCTTTTGTTGTCCATGTTTCTGTCATGTAGATGTGGAAGCTTAGGAAGTGAACTAGCCTAGTTAGTGTCAACTGTCAACTTGACACAGTCTAGAATCACCTGAAAAAAAGTGTCAGTTGAATAATTAATTTTCTCTATCAGGTTAGTTTGTGACCATGTCTGTGAAGGATTGTCTTGATTAGTAGTTGATACTGGAGAGCCCAGCCCAGTGTGGGTAGCCCTGTCTCTGGGCAGGTGGTCCTAGGCTGAATATGGAAGCTGGCTGAACGTTAGCCAGAGCTAGCCAGTGAGTCGGCTGACAAGCAGTGTTCCTCCGTGGTTTCTGCTTCAAGCTCCTGCTTGGGTTCTGCCTTGACTTTGCTCATTGATTTGACTGTGACCTAGAAGTATAACATGAAATAAGCCTTTTCCTTCCCTGAGTTGCCTTTTGATAGGGTGTCTGTCACAGCAATAAGATGTAATTAGTAATTGAGTGCCTACAAAATAGCAGAAAGATGATATTAAAAAAAAAAACAACTTGAGTGTGTGTATGTACTTATGCTCACATGAATACAACTTAAATGTCAGGCACAAGCATCATTCCTTAGTGGCCATCCATCTTACTTTTTTACAGATGGTCTTATTTTATCTAGAACTTACCAAGGAGACTAGGCTGGCTGACCAGGAAACCCAGGAATCTGCCTATTCTCCCCGCCCTGCCCCCCAAGCCTTGAGATTACAAGTGTCCACTGCACCCAGATTTTGTGTGTGGGTTCCGTGGATCAAAATCAGGTCCTCATGCTTATTCCACAAGGACTACCTGCTGAGCTCTCCCCACCTCTGCCCCCAAAGGATTAACTTGGTGGTTTTAAAAGATGTTTTACTGTGTAGGTTAGGTTGGCCTCAAATCTGCAGTCCTCCTGCCTTAAGTGCTGGGATTCATCTCACATCACTACACCTGGCTGCCGCTGCTGCTTTTTTTTTCTTTGAGACAGCGTTTCTCTGTGTAGCCCTGGTTGTGCTGGAACTCACTCTGTAGACCAGGCTGGCCTGGAACTCAGAAATCTGCCTGCCTCTGCCTCCGGAGTGTTCTTTTTTTAACTAGAGATTGAACTTTTGGGTGCAAGTACCCTTCCACTGAGTTATGCCCTCTGCCCAGTCAGGACCTGAGTTTAGGATCTGTCTCCTCCAGCCTCCAGACAGGGTGAGATTACAGCCTGTCAACCAAGCCTTTTCGAGACAGGGTTTCTCTGTGTAGTTTTGGTGCCTGTCCTGGATCTAGCACTATAGACCAGGCTGGCCTCGAACTCACAGATATTCACTTGGCTTTGCCCCCCCCCCCCCCCGCCCCCTCAGTGCTTTTTAAGACAGGGTCTCCGGGTGGTGGTGGCGCACACCTTTAATCCCAGCACTCAGGTGTCAGAGGCAGGAGGATCTCTGTGAGTTCGAGGCCAGCCTGGTCTACAAAGTGAGTTCCAGGACAGCTCCAAAACTACATAGAGAAACCCTGTCTCGAAAAACAAACAAACAAAAAAGACAGGGTCTCATGCATCCAGGCTGACCTCAGCATGTTTTGTTTGTTTGAGATGTCTCCCTGTGTAGGCCTGTCTGGCCTGGCTCCATCTGCCTGAGCCTCCAGAGTGCCTTCAGGGTTATACTTAGGAGGGCTGGGGGCATTCTGTTGTTGTTTTGCTGTCTCTTTGCCCTGTTCTTAGCAGTTGGGAAAGTAAACCGGTTATACTGAGTCCTGCCATTGTTTTTATTTCATTATATAATTCAGTGTTCTAATTCTTGTCTAAACACATGCAATTCAGAATATAGTAACGTTGTATATGTTTTTCCCCATTAGGATTCCATATGGCCCTCATATCATTCCTTTCCATCTTTGCCGAGATTTGGATACTGCCAAAACCTGTGTTTGTGGAAGATTTTGTCTAGAGTCTTTCATTCAAGGAACTACTGCAATTAATCTACACTCTGTTGCCCACACCGTGGTCTTAGTAGATAATATGGATAGAATGGAAGCTCCTATTATCTCTTACTTTTGTTCTCTAACTTGTTATGTAAATTTCTCTGATATGTTAAAATAATTAGTGGTATAAAAGAAACTTCTTTAGATGTACATGGTTGAGTATTTATAATTTAACAGTAACAAATTGGAGAAAGGAGAACTTTTTGTATATTTGCACAGAGAGAAAAATGTATATTAGCATTTTAATTTATTAAATTCTGGAATTTTAATTAAAGCTGAACTTTGTAAACACAGGCTTCTTTTCTGTCCTGCCCCATCCTACAGCAGCTTCCAAATAATCACCCAGAGGCTTATGCTTGTATTTATTATAAATGCTTGGCCAACGGCTCAGGCTTATTACTGACTAGCTCTTACATTTAAATTAACCCATTTCTATTAACCTATGCATCGCCACATGGCCTGTGGCTTACTTGTCCTTTGGCATCTTGCTTCTCAGGTTGCTGGGTTGCGTCTGCCCCAACTCCACCCTTCTTCCTCTCCTTAGTTTGGTTTTTCCACCTAACCTTATCCTGCCTTGCCGTAGGCCAAAACAGCTTTATTAACCAATGAGAGCAACACATAGTCACAGCATACAGAAGGGCCATCCCACAGCAGAACTTAATTTTGGGGAGTGCATTGATATTCAGCAGTTAAGATCACATACCCTCTTGCAGCGGACTGGGGTTCTGTTCCCAGCACCCACATTATGGCTGACAACTGTATGTACTCCAGTTCCAGGGAATCCAGTGCCCACTTCTGACCTCCAGGGACATCAGGCATGGATGTGGTGCTCATACATGTGTGCAGGCAAAATACTAAATAAACCTTTAATCTTACTATGAAGTTTACATTTATGATTGCAGCGTTAGTTTCTGCCTCACGTATCAGAATGTGCTGTAGTTATATCACGCCCCCCCCTCCTGCCCCCCATTTAGTTTTAGGGATCAAAGCTAGGGCTCTGTGTTCATGAGCTGCAGCCTGGTTTTGGTTTTTGTTTGTTTGTTTGTTTTAACAAATCTTTTCTTTTTAATTTATTTTTATTTTATGTGCATTGGTACTTTGCTATGGTTGTTGGGTCCCCTGGAACTGGAGTTACAGACAGTTGTTAGCTGCTGTGTGGGTGCCGGGAATTGAATCCTGGTCCCCTGGAAGAGCAATCAGAGTCACCTTTCCAGCCCACCACATCTCTCTCTCTCTTTCTCTCTTTTTTTTTTTTTTTTTTTTTTTTTTTTTTTTTTTGGAGTGGGGAAGGTTTTTCAAGACAGGGTTTCTCTGTGTAGTTTTTGTGCCTGTCCTGGGTCTTGCTCTGTAGACCAGGATGGCCTTGAATTCAGAGATCCACCTGTCTCTGCCTCCTCCCCAGTGCTGGGATTAAAGGTGTGTGACACCACCACTGGGCTCACAGCTCATTTTATTTAACAAAGTTAAACAGATACTTATCCCAGTCACACAGATCATAAGAATGTTCTTGAGCTCTCGGCAGGTAAAGGTGCTTGTTGCAAAGCATGACATCTAAGTTTGAGCCTTGGCACCCAAGTGGTAGGAAAGAGCAGATTTCTGCAAGTTGCACACATGCATACAAAATAACTTTAAAAAAATGTAGTAAGAGACAACTGCAGTTAAGAGCACTGGTGGTTCTTCCAGAAGACCACCAATTCCCAGCACCCACATGGTGGCTCACAACAGTCTATAACTCCAGTCCCAGGGAATCTGAGACCCCCCTTCTGATGTCGTCAGGCATAGCACAAACATGGTGCACAGATACACATCCAGATAAACACCCATACTCATAAAATAAATGTTTAAAATATATATATATATATATATATATTTTTTTTTTGGTTTTTTCGAGACAGGGTTTCTCTGTGTAGCTTTGCGCCTTTCCTGGAACTCACTTGGTAGCCCAGGCCGGCCTTGAACTCACAGAGATCCGCCTGGCTCTGCCTCCCGAGTGCTGGGATTAAAGGCGTGCGCCACCACCGCCCGGCTAAATGTTTAAAATTTTAATAAGGGGTGGAAAGAGCTCAGTGGTTAGGAGGAGCTGATGCTACTCTTCCAGAGGACCTGAATTCAGATTGCAGCACCCATCTTGGGCAGCTTAAAATGCATGAACTCCAGCTCTAAGATCCAACACCCTCTTCTGATTTCCATTCAAAATTTCTGAAATCTTATTTATTTATTGTTTTTTCAAGACAGAGTTTCTCTGTGTAGCTTTGCACCTTTCCTAGAACTCACTCTGTAGCCCAGGCTGGCCTCGAACTCACAGAGATCTGCCTGCCTCTGCCTCCCGAGTGCTGGGATTAAAGGCATGCACCACCACTGCCTGGCTGAAATCTTTTTTAAAAATCTAAAACACTTCCCATCCCAAGCATTCCAAGTTAGGGATGCACGGTCAGTGTGTATTATGACAAGTACCATGTTTTTTCAGAAATACTATTCTATATGTTCACCAAACACTAAGGCAGATTGATTAGCATAAAGTATAGATCTCATAAATAAATTAGCATAAATCTCAGAATGTCCTTCACAGTCTGTTGTGATTTTTTTCTTTTTCTTTTCTTAATAAATTGTGTTCTCTTTCTCCCCACTTTATTTTTCTTAAGATTTATTTATTATGTATACAGTGTTCTGTCTGCATGTATACCTGCACACCAGATGAGGGCACCAGATCTCATTACAGATGGTTGTGAGCCACCATGTGGTTGCTGGGAATTCAATTTAGGACCTCTGGAAGAGCAGCCAGTGCTCTTAACCACTGAGCCATCTCTCCAGCCGTTTTCCCACTTTTGAAGATAAAGTGGAAACTTCTTGTTTTTTTGTTAGATACGGTTTCTCTGTGTAGCCTTGGCTGTCCTGGAACTAGCCCTGTAGACCAGGCTGGCCTTAAACTCACAGAGATCACCTGCCTTTGCCTCCTGAGTGCTGGGATTAAAGGTGAGCACTACCACCGCCTGGGTGGAAACTTAATTGTTTTTTTTTTTTAAATTCATTTTACATACCAATCACAGGTCCCCTTCTCCTCCCCCCACCCCCAACCACTGTCAGAGCCTGCTTTCGGATTGAAGAGATAATGAAGACAGAAGAGTCGAGAGGTCTGCCGGTCAGTGCCGGACAGCCCGGAGTTTATTTCACAGCCAGCTTATATACAGTTTTGAAGGACAGAGGTAGAACAATGCACAGCGCAGGCATTCAACCACTGTCTATCCTGCCTTGCGTCAAGGAGCAAGAAGTTTCATTTTCTATCTCAATGTACCTCCAGCTGGCATCAGCAGCCTGCATCTAGCTAGTGTGTTCCTTCCTGTGGGCTAATCAGGACTTTCTCACAGCCCTTCAAGGAGGCTCTGTAGGGTAATCAGAACTTTCTCACAGCCCTGGAGCAAGCAAGCCTGAACTCTATTGACTCAGAATAGACTTCAGATTCAAACTGAGAAACTGAGTCAGTTGTGGGCTCCCACAAACCACCCCCCCATTCCCTCCTTCAACAAGGTCTGACCTCCCATGGGGAGTCAGCAGAGCCTGGTACATTCAGTAGAGGCAGTTCCAAGCCCCTCCCCCTGCATCAAGGCTGTGCAAGGTGTCCCACCATAGGTATGGGCTCCAAAAAGCCAGCTCATGAAGCAGGGATGGATCCTGATCCTACTGCCAGGGGGCCCCTTAAGCAGATAGCAACACAACTGTCTCACTTATGCAGAGAGCCTCGTCCAGTCCCACGGAGGCTCCACAGCTGTTGGTCTAAAGTTCATGAGTTCCCACTAGTTTGGTTTGGTTGTCTCTGTAGGTTTCCTGAGTGGAAACTTATTTTTACTGACTTCATTATTTGAGGATCTGGGGGAGAGGAGCATTACCTGTCACTAAATATTTTGGGGTTGGGTATGTGGCTCAATTGGTAGAGTCCTTGCCTAGCATGCTTAAATTCCCCGAGTTCCAGCCCCACAAACTATAAATTGGATATGGTGATACACATTTAATTCTGGCCCTTGGGAGGCAGAGACAGGCAGATCTCTTGAGCTGGAGGCTAGTCTGGTCTACACAATGAGTTCCAGGCAAGCCAGAGCTAATCGGTTTGGAGGAAGGCAGGCTACAGGAAACAACCCTACAGAGTGTAAGCCTGTTGCTGTATGGCTTGGGAAGAACTAGATCAGTTGTTCTCAACATGTGGGTTGCAACTCCTTGGTGGTCCAACCACCTTTTCACAGGGGTTACACATCAGATATTTACATTATGATTCATAACAATACTAAAATTACAGTTATTAAGTAGCAACGAAATAATTTTATGGTTGAGGGTCACAACAGGAGGAATTGTATTAAAGGGTCAAAGCTTTGCGCCTCTCCTGGAACTCACTTGGTAGCCCAGGCTGGCCTCGAACTCAGAGATCCGCCTGGCTCTGCCTCCCGAGTGCTGGGATTAAAGGCGTGCGCCACCACCGCCGGCAGAACATTTTTTTTAAAGATTTATTATGTATATAGTGTTCTGCCTGTATGTATGCCTGCAGGCCACCAGATCTCATTATAGATGGTTGTGAGCCACCATGTGGTTGCTGGGAATTGAACTCAGGACCTCTGGAAGAGCAGCCAGTGCTCTTAACTGCTGAGCCATCTCTCCAGCTCTCATTAGGACACTTTTATTAGAACTTTATTCAAGGAGGACATAGGGGCCAGGCATAGTGACACACACCTTAAGAGTTTGAGGCCAGCCCGGTCTATGTATTTCCCCTCCAGCCAGAGCTACAGACCCTGTCTCACAAGGGTATGGGTCGAAGTCGGGCACTTGCCTAGTACATGCAAGGCCTTAGGTTTGACTCCTGGCACCACCAATTGAAAAGCTTGAAGTTTCTACTCAAAAGTTGATTCGAGGTAAGACATTGAGCCAGAGTAACTATTTTATTCAAATGGGCATCTTGCCTGCACGTGTCTGTGCACCACATGCATGTCTGGTGTCAGCAGAGGGTATTGGATGCCCTGTAACTGCAGATACACAATTGTGAGCTACCATATGAATTCAAGGACTCCAATCTGTCTTATGAAAGAGCAGCCAGCTCTGAGCCAGCTGCTGATCCATCTCTCGAGCCCTAATTGTATCCTGCCCCGGGAGTAATTCCTTGGTTGAATCCAAATTTTTATTCTTAGTTATTAACTTACATTAAGAAAATGTTTTGCTGGGTAGCGGTAGCACACGCCCTTAATCCCAGCACTCGGGAGACAGAGGCAGGCGGATCTCTGTGAGTTCGAGGCCAGCCTGGTCTACAGAGCGAGATCCAGGAAAGGCGCAAAAACTACACAGAGAAACCCTGTCCTGAAAAAACCAAAAACAAAACAAAACAACAACAAAAAAAAAAAAGAAAAAAAAAGAAAAAAGAAAGAAAATGTTTTGAGGAGCTGGAGAGATAGCTCTGGGGTTACAAAGTACTGGCTCCTCTTCCAGAGGTCCTCCCGGCAACCAAATGGTGGCTGGTACCCTCTTATGGCGGGCAGGGATACATGCAGACAAAACACTGTATACATAATAAATCTTTAAAAAAAAAACACGATTTTTTTAGTTTTTCCGCATGAGTTACCCAACACATACATTCCTGTTCATGGTCAGTTAACCAAGGTCAACAAGTCTGAAAATACTTAATGAGCAATTATTAGACTACAAGCCATTCTGAGCAGAATGATGAAATCTTTACCACAGGTTCTGGGAAATGAATTACATATCCACAACATATATGGTTTGTGCCCATTATTCAGCAGTCATTGGATTATCCCTGTATAACTTCTTGTGGGGCAGCTGGGTAGAGTGCATGCCTAACCTAGCATGCAAGAATCTATGGGCTCAGTCCAATGGAGCGCCACAAAAATAGGGTAGGGTGCAACTCTGTAATCCTAATATCCAGGAGGTAGAGACCCTGTCACTAAGTACCACACTTGAAAACAAAGAAAAGCAAAAAACCCTAAATATGCAATTTACTTAGAGTCAAAACAGCACAAGTTATCAGTAACAATAACTTTATTTTCTAACAGGCAATTTTCCTACTGCTTCAGTATTTTCCTCTCAGAAAACACAAGTTTTAGAACTGGATCACTTGGCCCTTTCTCTTCTTGTCTCCTCCCAGTTCAAAATGCTTGCACCTCTTAATGGCCAGCATCCTCTTGGATCTGCAGTTGGGCTCGACACACTCAAGCCTGAGCACAATCTTCTTTGTGGTTTTGGCCTTCTTTCGGAAAATTGGCTTTGTCTGCCCACCGTAACCACTCTGCTTCCGATCATAGCGCCGCTTTCCTTGGGCGTACAGGGAATCCTTGCCCTTCTTATACTGGGTCACTTTGTGAGGCTGATGCTTGCCACATTTCTTACAGAAAGTCCTCCGGGTTTTAGGTACGTTGACCATCTTTGCAGTAGAGGTGTCTATGCGATGAAAACTGCAATAAAATAACGTTTCAGACATTGATTTTGAAATGTTCAAGTTTTAAAGATATAATTTGTACGAATATATAAAAAAGTCATTAAAAATATGTAAACCTGCTGGGCGGTGGTGGCGCACGCCTTTAATCCCAGCACTCGGGAGGCAGAGCCAGGCGGATCTCTGTGAGTTCCTGGGCTACCAAGTGAGTTCCAGGAGAGGCACAAAGCTACACAGAGAAACCCTGTCTCGAAAAACCAAAAAAAAAAAAAAAAAAAAAAAAAAAAAGTAAACCTGCCAGGCAGTGGTGATACACGCCTTTAATCCCAGCACAGACAGTCAGGTCTCTGAGTTCGAGGCCAGCCTGGTCTACAGAGCGAGTTGCAGGTCAGACTCCAAAGCTACATCGAAACACCGTCTCGAAAAACCAGAAAACAAAACAAAACAACCGGGGGAAAAAAAGTGTAAACCCACTAACTACTCATTTCCCACATGAATAAACGGCCACGCATGTGTACAGCAGTTTGAGTGCCTCAAGTAACTGGGCTGGGCAGGCAGCTCAGTGGTTGAGCCCTTGCCTAATGTGCTTAAACATCCTAGGTTCAATCCCCACCACGGCAAGCCTAAAGAAAAAACACTAAGTTACAGAAACAGATCTGATGGAATATGTTCCGGGAGGCTGAGGCGGGGGACTGCTAGTTCGCGGTCAGCCTAAGCTCCATAAGGAAACCCTGTCTTCGGAGAAAAAAAAAAAAAAAAGCCAATACAGTTCTCTGTCCAAGACAGACAACGTTAGCGCTCCATTTACTACCGCCCGGTGCAAGAATGCCGCGGCGTCCGGGTAGAAGCCGGCTTCTCTTCGGGCTACCCCACACCGACTCCATGTTCCAGCTCACGGCTATCTGTGACCGGCGCAGTGTGGGACGCAGTCGTTCCTGCTACGACCCGCCTCGTTCTCCCTCCCGAACCACGTCCGACTGGATTGCCTTTACCACCCGCCAGCGGCCCCGAAGGCTGACGTGTCGTTAGCGGCCCGCGTGCCTCGCGGCCCAGCTAGCCGCCATGCTGGAGCGCCTCTTCTGATCGGGCCGCCGGCTGCTGACCTCAGCCGTGCCGGGCAGCACCTGCCCCCTTCTCCGCTCCCCCAAAGATCCCGGCCGGCCCCCGGCCTCCCGGCGGCCGCGATCCCCGAGGAACCAGGACCGCTTCGCCCCAGACTTACCGAGAAACCCGGCGTCCGAGATCGCCGCTTCAACCACACGAGCCGAACAGGAAAGGGCCGAGCCGAGCGGAAGTCGGAACTGAACCTGAGCGACGGGACTACGAGCCAATAGGCAGCGGCCTCCTCCGGAGAGCCGCCTCCGGACGCTTCTGGGAAGAGCCAATCAGCGGCCGGCGGGGCGGGGTGGAGGGTGTGGGCCGGAGGGCCCGGGCGCTCGCAGGCCAGTCGCGGCTTGTCAGAACGGTCGCCGCCGCCGCCGCCGGAGCGGGGCGAGGCTGCGGCGCGCTCGGTGTCTGCGTCCCGCGGTGCGAGCGAGGATGAGCGCGCAGAGGACGCAGGGCCACGGGCAGCGCAGGTAACGGAGCCGGGGTGCGGCGGCGGCCGCGGCTGGGTTTCTTCCGGGACCCGGGGGGTGCTGAATGGAGAGGACCGAGGCGACGCTGAGCCCCGGCTCGTAACGGCGGGGCAGGCTGCTTGAGCTGCAACTGCCAGAGAAGGATGTGCCGAGCCCGGGCGGCGCGAGGCGGTTGAGCCTTGGGGGCCCCAGGACGCCGGGGCCGGCCGGGGATGAGTTAGCGAGGGCCGCCGCCGGGGCCAGTTCCGAGGGCTGCAGGCCAAGGCGACGGCGCCGCCCGCCCGCCCCTTCCGTGCAGAGGCCGCCAGGCTCCTTTCGGCGCCCGCGCTCCCGGCCCTGGAGACCATGAGGTTCCGCATCTACAAACGGAAGGTGCTGATCCTGACGCTCGTGGTGGCCGCCTGCGGCTTCGTCCTCTGGAGCAGCAATGGGCGACAAAGGAAGAACGACGCCCTCGCCCCGCCGCTGCTGGACGCGGAGCCCCCGCGGGGTGCGGGCCACCTCGCCGCCGTGTCCGTAGGCATCCGCAGGGTCTCCAACGAGTCGGCGGCTCCCCTGGTCCCCGCTGCCCCGTGGCCGGAGGTGGACAACCTGACGCTGCGGTACCGGTCCCTGGTGTACCAGCTGAACTTTGATCAGATGCTGAGGAATGTCGATAATGACGGCACCTGGAGCCCCGGGGAGCTGGTGCTGGTTGTCCAGGTGCATAACCGGCCCGAATACCTCAGGCTACTGCTAGACTCGCTTCGAAAAGCCCAGGGCATTAATGAAGTCCTAGTCATCTTTAGCCACGACTTCTGGTCGGCCGAGATCAACCAGATGATAGCTAAGGTGGATTTCTGCCCGGTTCTGCAAGTGTTCTTTCCGTTCAGCATTCAGCTGTACCCGAGTGAGTTTCCGGGGACTGACCCCAGAGATTGCCCCCGAGACCTAAAGAAGAATACAGCTCTGAAGTTGGGGTGCATCAATGCCGAATACCCCGACTCCTTCGGCCATTACAGAGAGGCCAAATTCTCGCAGACCAAGCATCACTGGTGGTGGAAGCTGCATTTTGTGTGGGAGAGAGTCAAAGTTCTTCAGGATTACACTGGCCTTATCCTTTTCCTGGAAGAGGACCATTACTTAGCCCCAGACTTTTACCATGTCTACAAAAAGATGTGGAAGTTGAAGCAGCAGGAGTGTCCTGGGTGTGATGTCCTCTCCCTAGGGACCTACACCGCCAGACGGAGTTTCTATGGTATTGCTGACAAGGTAGATGTGAAAACTTGGAAATCCACAGAGCACAATATGGGGTTAGCCTTGACCCGAGATGCATATCAGAAGCTGATCGAATGCACAGACACTTTCTGTACTTACGATGATTATAACTGGGACTGGACTCTTCAATACTTGACTGTATCTTGTCTTCCTAAATTCTGGAAAGTCTTAGTTCCTCAAGCTCCTAGGATTTTTCATGCTGGAGACTGTGGTATGCATCACAAGAAAACATGTAGGCCGTCCACCCAGAGTGCCCAGCTTGAGTCATTGTTAAATAATAACAAACAGTACATGTTTCCAGAAACTCTAGTTATCAGTGACAAGTTTTCTATGGCAGCCATTTCCCCACCTAGAAAAAACGGAGGATGGGGAGATATTAGGGACCATGAACTCTGTAAAAGTTATAGAAGACTGCAGTGAGAAACAAATCACAATTGCAGAAGTGACAGTCTTCTGTTTTTTATATTTCTCTCAATGGCATATACAATTGACTAAAGGGTATAGGAACTGGTTTTTGCTTTAATACATAAACAGATTTCTTGTAAAAGGTGTCCAAATATATAGTAATCCTTTTCAGTTATGTCTGATTAAAATTTCAAACTGAAATTTTCATTTTGGAACTTGGGTTTTAAAATTCAGTCTGTATCTGCTTAGTAACGATTCGATTATTATTGATTAAAAAAGGAAATTTTATTTAAATCGCATCTGTTAACCTTTTTATCTAAAACTTTGTATACTTTTCCACTTTCCAAACTTATTTTAAAGTACAGCGAGATTTATTTAAGATGTCACAGCAGTAAAAAGTATTACAATGAAACTACTAGAGTATTGCTGGAACAAACCCAGTTTTACTGATGACAGTTATTAGGAAGGAATTGTCTGACTGTTAATAACTCAGAAGTTCCGTCTGTTAAACACCCCGTCCGAAGAGTCATTTCAGTATTCCTGATTCCTGTGCTGTTGTGTTAAGATTTGCCTGTGCTTTCAGCCTTCATATTACATGATTTCTGTTGGAATGTATTCGGTTAATAAGAAAGTTTAAACACTGTTTTCACCTCAATGTAGAAATACAGTGGTTTTGATTTTTTTTTCTTTTTAGTGCTGCCAAAATAAAATACTCATTTTTTGCATAAAAAGTTCCCTAATCATTTTGCAGAATGTTCTGTTTGTACCAGTAAAGGCATTCTAGAAGTTTTGAGCATGAGCAGTATATCTTAATATTTGCTAGCGATACATTGTGTGAGCTTAAAATGAAGCCAGCTCATGACAGTGCATTCTCTTAGGAAGAAATTGTTCAGCTTTCGGATTAGCCAGGCATAGATAATGAACACTAAGCAAAGCTGCTACATAAGGGAAATACTGCCTGAATTGTTTGGGAGGGCCAGAAATGATACAAAGTTCAGTCTTGCCAAGGTGCAGCAGGTCTGGTGCCAGCTGTGACTGAGATACTTTTAAAAGAACAGACACAGTAGTAGGAAGCAAGCTCTAGTTACTCCATAGTTTATGTTACTTTTCTGTGCTATTAGTGTATTCAGCCAGAAATCTCAGAGGACTCATTTCTGTGTAAAGATGACCACTGGTCATTTGAACCACAGTCTCAAAATGATGTTTTCATCAGTGTCGTGCTGGAAATACATGTGCTCTTTAGAGGGGCATCACAGTTGTCTGGTTTGATGTTACCCTCACGTCTCAATCTGTCACTGCCTTGGCTTTTTACATGTTTTACCACGTTTGTTTCCTGGGTGCTCCTGTATGGGTGTACACGTGTGTATCCGCGGTGCATGCTGAAGGTCAGAGGGTGTTGGTTCTCTTCCCCGAGTCCCAGGGTCGGAACTCCAGGCACTTGGCGGGTGCCTTTGCCCACTGAGCTGGCTCTTTCTGTTGTTGTGTGTTTAAAGATTGGTTTGTGTGCACAGCTCTGGCTGGCCTTGGATTTGTAACCCTCCCTCCCAGTTCTGCCTTTAACTGGGATTACAGAGCCCCATGCATGCAAGGCAGGGGCTGTCCCTCAAGGTATAATCTCAGTACCCAGTACATAGTGCTGCTGTCCTATAGGGAAAGATGTAAGTCAGAATCTCCTGACCTGCTATCACCTGTTCAAAGGACTATCGGAAGTAGCTGGTTTTAGGAGTGTTGGAAGGCTAGTCATAATTAGTAGCCTTGTCTGAAACAGAAATAAGTTCATGGCCTTGGGACTAGGGATGATGTCAACAAAGATTTTCTCTTCTACATTTTCATTCGTGCTGTTCTAAAAGATTTTGTAGGGGGGCAAAACCTGTGAGGGTCTCCTTTACCACATTTGAAGCGTTATAAATTGATTCCAAAATAATGGTTTTTTCATGGAAAAGACAATTTTCCTGCCAGAATAAATGGCCAGATTTTTTTTTTATTTCTGTTCTAAGGATTTGTTTGTTTGTTGTTTTTTTGTTTGTTTTTCAAGACAAGGTTTCTCTGTGCAGTTTTGGTGCCTGTCCTGGAGCTCACTCTGTAGCCCAGGCTGGCCTCGATCTCACAGAGATCCACCTGGCTCTGCCTCCCGAGTGCTGGGATTAAAGGCGTGCGCCACCACCGCCTGGCCTGTTCTAAGGATTTTTAAATCATTTTTATGTGTATGGGTATTTTGTCTGCATGTATATCTGTGCACCACCTGTGGAGACCAGAGGGAGGGCATTGGATCCTCTGGGACTAGAGTTCCAGATGATTGTGTGCTGCCATGTGGATACTGGAAATTGAACCAGGGTCCTCTGGAAGAACTGCCAAGCAGCCAGTGCTCTTAACCACTGAGCCATCTCTCCAGCCTCTCTAAAAACCTTAAATGTATTCTTTAAAACCAAAAGATGGTTTTAATATTTTAACTTCCAAGAAATTAAAGTTAATTTTGAAAATGATTGTTTAAAAATTTCTTAAGTTTATCTGTGTGTATTGATGTTTTGCCTGCATGTTTATATGCTCACCACGTGCCCATGTAGGTAGAATGGGGCATCTAATCCTCTAAACCTGGAGCTGGGATGGTTGTGAGCTATAATATGGGTGCTGGGAATCGAACCCCAGTCCTCTGCAAGAACAAGTGCTCCAAACTGATCAGCCATCTCTCTAACCTCCAAAGGACTTTTTTTTTTTTTTCTTTAATTATTTTGGTTTGAGGCAGATTCTCTCTGTAGCTCTAGGTATCCTGGAACTCACTTTGTAGACCTGGCCTTGAACTCCCCCACCTGAAGCTGGAGAGTATTAGGATTAAAGGCATGTACCACCACACTTGGCTTTAAGATATATATTTTTTTATTTTATTTTGTGTGCGTTGGTGTTTTGCCTGCATGTATGTCTTGTGTGAGGGTGTCAGATCCTCTGGAACTGGAGTTAAAGTTGTGAGTTGCCATGTGGGTGTTGGAAATTGAACCTGGGTCCTCTGGAAGAGCAGTCAGTGCTCTTAACCACACTGAGCCATCTCTCCAGCCCCCAAGATACATTTTTAATTATATTTTTATCTGTGTGTATATATGTTTTGTGTGTGTATAAGTTTGTGTACCACAGTAGGTGTGGGGGTCAGATGGAAACTTGGCAGAAGTAGGTTCTCTCTTTCCATCATGCAAGTACCAGGGATTGAACTCAGGTCGTTAGGCTTGTCAGTAGGTACCTCTTATCTGCTAAGCCATCCAGCCATCCCCCAAATTAACTTAATATATGTGACAGATTTTTTTTAAAGGTTTATTTATTATGTATACAGTGTTCTGTTTGTATGTATGTCTGCACACCAGGAGAGGGTACCAGATCTCATTATAGATAACTGTGAGCCACCATGTGGTTGCTGGGAATTGAACTCAGGACCTCTGGAAGAGCAGCCAGTGTTCTTAACATCTGAGCCATCTCTCCAGCCCCTGTGACAGACTTCTATGAAAATATATAATTGGTACAAAAAAAGTAATATAACAAAACCAAAATTGAACACAAAAGCACGTATGTACTTGTAATACAACTATGTAATTTTGTTTTGCTTTTTGAGACAGGGTTTCTCTGAGTAGCCCTGGCTGTCCTGGAACTCTCTCTGTAGACCAGGCTGGCCTCAAACTAAGTACTGGGATTAAAGGCATGCGCCACCAGTGCCTGGCACAACTATATAATTTAAAGGTCTGGAGTGCTGGTACATGCCTAAAATACCAGCACTCAGAAACTGAGGCACAACTGCCACAGGTTTGAGGGTAGCCCAGACTATAGGGAGTACGAACAACTGTGTCTCACAAACTAAGGGTCCAGAGAGATGGCTCAGTGGGTAAAGACCCTTCCCACCAAGGCTGACAACCTGGGTTTAACCCAACAGACACCTTATCCTCTGACCTCCATATTCATGCTGTGGCTTGTGTGTCCACCCCCTGCCCCCAAATAAATAAACGTGGGTTTTTTGGGTTTTTTTGTTTGTTTGTTTTTTTGCTTTTGTTATTATGTATACGGTGCAGGCCAAAAGAGGGCACCAGATCTCATTACAGATGGTTATAAGCCACTTTGTGGTTGCTGGGAATTGAAATCAGGACCTCTGGAAGAGCAGCCAATGTTCTTAACCTCTAAGCCATCTCTCCATCCTGTTTTTTGGGTTTTTTTTAGCTATTTTATTCTCCTTGAGAAAAGTATTTCTATTAAAAAAATCACAAATCTTCTCTCTATAATTAAGGAAACTGTTTTTAAAAAGTATCTCCAGTTTCTTTTTTGTTGTTCTTTTGTTTTTTCAAGACAGTGTTTCTCTGTGTAACAGTAGTCTTTATATTCTGGATCTCGCTCTGTAGCCCAGGCTGGTCTCAACTCACAGAGATCCACCTGCCTCTGCCTCCTGAGTGCTGGGATTAAAGGCGTGCACCACCACTGCCTGGCAGTTTCTGTTTTGAAGACAGGCTGGCCTCTAATTCATTATGTAGCCGAACCTGACCTGAAATGACCATGATGTTTCCAGCGCTATGAGTTGGGATTATAGGTACCTACCTACCTGGCTGCTGGCTTCCTCACCAGAATCAACTGTAAATGTTTATACATTTCTCTCTCTCTTTTTTTTTAAGTAGCTTTTGTTTTGTTTTGTTTTGTTTTGTTTTGTTTTGTTTTGTTTTTTTTTGAGACAGGGTTTCACTGTGTAGCTGTGGCTGTCCTGGAACTCACTCTATAGATCATGTTGGCCTTGAACTAACAGAGATACACCTGCCTCTGCCTGTTTTATAGTTAAAAACACAAAGAAGCTATTTTAGGTCCCAAATTTTTTTACTCAGCATTTAAATTTCAAAATTATATACAATTAATCCAAATCATATAGCAAAGAGTTCTGAAAACTAAATTCGCAGTGAGTTGTGTGGTCCTTAATGATCTGCACAGTACCATCCTGCATATTGGTTTCTTCTATGCTGTCAAAATCAAGTATGTTTTGAACTCCAGTTTTGTTCAGTGATGGAGACAGGTGATCTCCATCTAATTCTTTTTTCTTAGTTACAACTGGCTCTTTTTTATTTTCCTTTTCCTCGGCTGAGTAGGTAGCACTGTTTTCTTTTATAAACTCAGGATTCATTTTTGCCTCCGGCTGCTGAGCTTCTCCAGACAGCATGTGAGGAACATCAGGACAGATGTGTTGAAGGTCCACAGCTGCGCCACAAGTCTTTGTTTTTAATGCTTCAGCTGCTACAGATGAATTGGAATCCGTCGTAGAGGTGGGAAAATGCTCTTTTTCACTTGGAGGACATCCTTCACTGACTCCTTTTTCCTTCCCTTGAAGCCCATCAGGATCACTACATTCTTGCAACTGTATCAAGAGAAAGAACAAATCAGAAATTATTTGAAGTAACAGAAATTGAATCATAATACTCTGAAAATATTAAAAAAAAATTTTGTGTATGTATGTGTGTTCATGCATGATACAGCACATACAGACAGGTCAGAGAGCAGCTTGTAAAAGTTGGTTCTCACCTTCTATGATGTAGGTACTGGGATCAAACTCATCAGGCTTGGCAGTGAGTGCCTTTACTTTGTGTGTGTGTGTGTGTGTAGCAGGGAAGGTGTACGATGGGGGTGCTCAGAGGTGAAAGACAATTTTCTGGAGGTAGTTTTCCCCTTTCACCTACAGGGTTTCAAGTTCAGTTCACCAGGTTTATACAGAAAGCACCCACACCTAATGAGCCACCTTAAGCACCAACTAGCTTCAATTTTCCTTTTCTATTCATTTTTTTAGACAGTCTAGCCTGGAACTCAAGAGATCTGCCTGCCTCTGCCTCCCGAGTGCTGGGATTAAGCCACAATGACTGGTGGCTTTAATTTTCTGATTAAATCCTTTCAATTGTGGCTGGGGAGATGGCTCAGCAGTTAGGAGCTCCTGCTGGGAAGACCAGGTTCAGTTCCCAGCATTCTTATGGCAGGTAGGGTGCTTGCCTCTGGCTTGGCAGGTACCACATACACATACAGCAAGATACATGCAGACAAAACACTCATGCATATACATAAAATCTTTATACTCATGTTTCTTCTTTTTTTTATTGAGACAAGGTTTCTCTGCACATCCCTGGCTGTCCTGGAACTCACTGAGTAGATAGGCCTCTGCCTCCTGAATGCTGGGATTAAAGGCCTGTGCCACCAGTGCTGCCGGCTAAATTTCAGGCCTTTAATCCCAGCACTTGTTAGGCAGAGGCAGGCAGATCTCCGAGCTTGAGGCCAGCTGGTCTACAAAGTTCCAGGACAGTGAGTGCTACACAGAGAATTTTTTTTTTTTGCCTTGGGGTGGGGGAGGTTTTCTTAAAAAATCCTTTTCATTATTCTTCATCTTCACAATAAAAGGATCAACCTTTTAAAAATGGCCTCAAATGTCTTTAAGTCATTACTACAAGAGCATTGTTGACTTTCTTGACTTTTCTTAGTCAGGAATGCTATTCCTAAGTTGCTTTTGTCCAATGTTGAAGACCATAAGCATAACCAAACTTAAGGTTCAGCTAAAAACAACAATGAGTAAGTTCTACAATGTAATTTTTATGATTTGAGAGTCAAAAAATACTTGTTTATTCTGCAAAAATCTCAAACTTCCTAAATATGTATGTATAATTGGAGGAACATTATGGAATTAAAAAACATTTTGTCCTTCTAAGAAATCAGATTTTAAAATGTTTTATTTAGGGGATGGAGAGCAGGCACAGTGGCTGCTTTTCTGGAGGACATGGGTTCGATTCCTAGCACCCACATGGCGGTTCACGACTGTCTATAATTCTACTTCCAAGGGATCTGATGTTGTCTTCTGACCTCCATGGCCACCAGGCACACATGTAGCACACAGACACACATGCGGCAAAACACTCATACACACAAGATAAAAATTTTTACTGTTTGTGTGCCCACGTGTATGACACAGTGCATATACAGAAGTTGCTCCCATATAAATATTTTATTTGGATTAGCTAACAAACTAACAAGCTAAATTGTTACAATAAATTGTTTTTGGTGTATTTTTAGCAGTGAGGCCATGATGAGTCTCTTTGAGATGTGTGAGCCTTAAAATGCTTTTGACGTGGTGCTTCTATAAATATTATCCAGAATAAAAGATTCTGTGGGGCTGGAGAGTAGCTCGGTGGTTAAGAGCACTGGCTGCTCTTCTAGAGGACCAGGGTTCAATTCCCAGCACCCTCATACAGACACATGCAAGCAAAACAGCAATTCATATAAAATAAAAACAAATAAATCTTTAAAAAGAAAAGATTTTGGATTTCAAATAACAGCAAGACAAATTGCTAAATTTGTCTAAATGTAAAATTCTGAATCCAAGGTTCCCTTGCAAGCTCAAATACTATTTAGTAGAACATTAAATTTATCTGATTTTTATCCCTTGACGGTTAATTATAGTAAAATGAATTTTTTTTAAATAAAATGAAAATAAAGAGTGGCATTTTAAATCACACAGTAAAGCAGCAGACAAAAGTTTTACTATCAGCTGGGCATGGTAGCTCATACCTTTAATCTCAGCACTTAGGAGGCAGAGGCAGGTGGATCTCTGGGAGTTTGAGGCCAACCTGGTCCACAAAGCAAGATCTAGGACAGCCAGGGCTGTTACACAGAGAAAGCCTGTCTAAAAAAAAAAAAAAAAAAAATTCAAGACTTGAAGTCATTCGGCCAATGGTCACTTCATGTAAGCCATTAGTCACTCTCCTTTAAACCCCACCGAAATATTACCTTTGCATGAATCTGAATCTTCTCATCAGCAACCCGAACAACTTCAATCAACGGTGGGGCTAGGGACCTCGACTGTGTCAATGGGGAGCGCAGGACCTCTTCAAGAAACTCATTAACATTTTCCTCATCAAGAAACAATCTTTCCTACAGTAGAAAGGGAAAAAAATATCCTTACAGGTCACCGTAAAGATCTTACATAGTTTAGTGTTACGGTTTTTAAAATGTTTATCTCACCAACAGTGAGTGCTATCTTAAAAAGAGGAACTCTAGTGTGGTCCAGAATATAATTAATATGAAAACATCTACTCATGAGGTCCACCTAAAAAGAGAAGGATAAAAGGAAGTCTTGATGCTTTTCTAAATTTACTAAAGTAGAGGTGTGCTTTTCCCTACAAGATGATCTTACTTACGAATAGTATTTCTTTTATTTTTCCCAAATGTATACTGTCTGTGGTAGCCCAGGCTGGCCTCTGTATACCTGCAGGTGACCTTGAACTTCTGATCCTCCTGTCTCCACCTCCTAAGTGCTAGGATTATGCACACATCACCATACCTGGTGCCCTGGTATTTCTTAGGAATATTCACTTCAAGGCTATAAATGCAATCCTAGCTATTATAGTTACATCTTCTGATAATTCCTAATGAACCAGCTAAGAAATATACAGAACGTGTCTTTTAAATTCTTAACCATGCAAACTGGATGTAGTGGCACAAAACTGTCTTTCCAGGACTTGGGAAGTAGAGGCAGGAAGATCACAAGTTCAGGGTCACCTTCAGCTACACAGGAGTTCAAGGCTACTTTAGGCCACCTCAGACTCCATGTCTCAGACAAAATACAGAAAAATTTCTTGGCCACTTAAGAGCCAATTACAATATTTTATTTAAAAGAAGTACATTCTATTTATTTTTAGTTTTTTGAAGCAATGTCAGGATTTAACGAAGACATTTTAATACTGACTTTAAGAACAAGGATTATGAAAAACTAAGAAACTCAGTGCTGGGCCTAGCATCGCACACCTTTACTCCTAGTGATTAGTAGCAGGAGCTAGAGGGTCTCTGTGAGTTCCAGGGGGGCAAGGCTACATAGAGACACGTCTTCTCCGAGGAAGAAAGGACAGACACCCTTGAAAACATGAGTGCGGGCTTTTCATATTTAAAAGTATTTAATTCATAAGATCAGTTTACTGTTACCTCAAATAAGATCATTCTCTTCGGTGCTTTTATATAGAGAAATATTGTAATTACAAAGTAAAGATTATTAGGTGGTCCAAAGAGGGGGACAAAATCAGAGATAAGTTTCAAATTCTCTTTGGTTATATTACAAACTGTATTTGATTTTGCAAGTGAACCAATGAATTAGAAGAATTTTACATTGAACAATTTGCCTTTCTATTACTTGAAGATCCAGACTCTTACAATCTGTATATTATTATTGAATACCCCATTAAAAGCATTTCTAAGTCAGGTGGTGGTGCATGCTTTTAATCCTAGCGCTCAGAGGCAGGTGTTTCTGAGTTTGAGGCCAGTGTGAGCTACAGAGCGAGTTCTAGGACAACCAGGGTTACTTAGAGAAACCCTGTCTCAAAAGAACAAAAACAGCCAGGCCGTGGTGGCGCAAGCCTTTAATTCCAGCACTCAGGAGGCAGAGCCAGGCAAAGCTACACAGAGAAACCCTGTCTCGAAAAAAAAAAAAAAAAAAAAAAAAAAAAAAAAAAACGGAAAAAAAAAAAAAAAAAAGAACAAAAACACAAAAGGAAAGAAAAGCAACTGTAGCTGGGCATGGTGACACAGGCCTTTATTTTATTTATTTATTATTCATTCATTCATTTATTGTTTTTTGGAGACAGAGTTTCTCTGTAGTTTAGGAGTCTGTCCTGGAACTCACTCTGTAGACCAGGCTGGCCTCGAACTAACAGAGATCAGCCTGCCTCTGCCTCTGCCTCCCGAGTGCTGGGATTAAAGGCATGCGACACCACCGCCCGGCAACACAGACCTTTAATCCCAGCATTTTGGAGGCAAAAGCAAGCCGATCTGTGTGTTCAAGGCCAGCCTGGTATACATAGTTGCAAGACAGCAAGGGCTATGTACTGAGACGCACACTTTATCAAATGGTCTAAAACAAACGGAGAGACATTTTCTGTGTAATTTACAGCACCCACCAGAGGGCAACCTCGCTGAAATTAAACAGCTTCATAGGGCCAAATGGGATGTAGGGAAGGAGACTAAGGCCTTGGGGTAGGATAGGCGAGTGCTCTACCACTGAGTTTAATCTCCAAACCCACCATTGGACGTAAATTATTTCCTCCCCAGAAGTATTTTATCATTACCTGCACAGATTTCGAGAATCGGAAGAAAGTGATTTCCCAAGTTAAAATATGACCACTTTAGAGTGTTTTTTTTTTGACATAAATACTTTTTTTTTTTTTTTGTTTTTCGAGACAGGGTTTCTCTGTGTAGCTTTGCGCCTTACCTGGAACTCACTCTGTAGCCCAGGCTGGCCTCGAACTCACAGAGATCCGCCTGGCTCTGCCTCCCGAGTGCTGGGATTAAAGGCGTGGGCCACCACCGCCCGGCCGACATAAATACTTTTGAGAACGACTTGAGTTATAACCCTTTTCAGAAGAGACAGTACCCTCATTTTTTGCATACAATACCAGAAATCTAGGAAATCATTAAAATCCAGTCTCTTCAAGTCAGTCGGTGGACCCTAAGAAAACGGCTGCATTACGGACAACCCTGAAGACATGAAGTGCATCCTTCGGATATGTACAAACTTCGCTTTGAGAACGCACTTACCACGCACTATCTTTCATAATATGAACAGAGAAAACATTTGGTTAGGTGCCTGTAACAAAACATTTTTAAAGCAAGACGGAGTAATTTTAAATAGTGAAAACGGTTACCTCCAAAGACTCACTGTTCAAGCCACAATACCATTCTCGCCAATGTCCGCGGCTCTCTGGAGATTTTGCCAGTACTATCACAGCATTGTTTAAAGAAATGCTAATCTCGGGTTCTTTGGTACTCAACTTATTCTCCGGAGCAAACTGCAAAGTGAAGGAGTAACCTGAGTCCTGTGCGGAGAAGCACAATTTGTAACGGAGGGGGCTCAGGTCCCCGTGAAGACTTTGCGGCTGAATCCGAGGCACCTGAATGAGCAAAGTCAAGGAGTCCTCGTCCTGATTACAGCGCAAGGGAGGGCACACTGGTTCGATGCTCTGGGTCCCGGGGCCACCCATGGCTGAGCCCGGGGCGTCGTGGCCGGTCCCCTCCTGCTCCTCACACGTCTGGGCACCGAGGTCTCCGCACAGTCCCGGCCTTGCCGCGGGGGACTCGGTGTCGCCGCCCGGGAACGCAGTGCAAGGGAGGCTTCGGTCCCCAGGAGGAGGCTCTTCCCCGAGGCCTAGGGACGCCACCGAGTCCCCACCGAAGTCCCGCTCCGGCTCGGGAACGAGCTCCCCTTCAGCGTCTGCAGCCCCGAAGCCCGGGGCTCCCGCTCCGCTCCCGTCCCCGAGGTCAGCTCGGGTCGCCTCCGCCGTCTCTTCCCGCGCCGCAGCCAGCTCGCCCTCGGAAGCGCGGGGTGAGCCGTCAGTTCCGGTCCCGGCCGCGGACTCTTCCGGCGTGGCGGCGAGGTCCCGGCGCGCGATCGACAGCGCCACGGGCAGCGTGACGACCAGCTGTCGCCGCGCCTTGTTGAACTGCGCCTTGCCGCGGCCGTCGTCCACCGGGTAGGGCAGCGAGAGCCGCAGGCGGTAGTCGGGGCTCCTGGAGTCCAGGCACAGCAGCTTCCCCTTCACCTCCAGCTCCGCCTTCCCGGCCGAGCGCAGCAGCGGCAGCTCGATGGTGACCACCAGCTCGTGCGGCACGGGGCTCGGGGCGGCGTCGCGCGAGCAGCGGTAATCCTGGAGGTCCACGTGGTGGCGCTGCACCACGGTGCAGCGGGGCTCGGTGGGCTCGGTGGGCTCCGGCCGCGGCTCGGCCTGGGCAGCCGGGGGCGCCGGCGTGCGAGCCGTGCTCTCCGCCGCCGCGGGGTAGCGGTACGGGTATGGCAGGTCCGGGAAGAGCCCGGGCGACTCCCCCTCGGGCCGGGCAGGGACGCCCCCGGGAAGGGGAGTGCGCAGCACCGCGGCCTCGGGCACCCCCTTGTACTTGATCTTGAGGATCTTGGCGTTCCTGCGGTCCAGCCTGACGCCGAACTGCTGCTCCACCGCCTCCAGGGCCGTGGCGTCCAGCATTTCGCGGAATCGCTCGTGGCTCCGGGCCAGCGCTAGCGCGTCGGGGTGGAAGACCACGTCGTAGACGGTGTAGCGGGAGCCGCTGCGCCCCACATACTTGCGGCCGGGCGCCAGGCTGTAGGGCAGGGACCAGTGGCTGCCAGCTGCCGTGCCGCCGCGCCCCGCGCCCGGCCGGCTGCTGGGCGAGCCTACCAGCGAGTTGCTGCACACGTTCACGAAGCAGCGGTGCTCCCCGTCCATGCTGGTACGCAGCACGTGGCCCGGCTCCGGATGCACGAACCGCACCTCCACCCCGCGCTCCCGCTCCAGCGCTGTGATCTCCTCCTCGTAGCGCCTCCGGTTCTCAGGGTCCGTGATCTCCGAGGCGTATTCGGAGAACATTCGGCGGAACTCTGGGTCCTGAAAGGCGGAGGTGAGCCGCTGCACCTCCTCTCCGCTCAGATCCAAGTCCTCCAGCGCTGAGGAGGCCGCCGTCTTGGCCATGGTGCCCCCCCTCGGCCCCTCACCAGAGGCCCGGGTGAAGGATCAGCCCTAACCTAGGATGCGCTTTGGGAACAAGCAGAAGTGACCAGCCTAGGAAGGTAACCGTTGGACAGCTGGGCAGCGCGTGCTTTGTTGCCATAGTAACACCGTGGAGGCGGGGCAGCGATCTCGTGGAAATGCTCGAAATAGGCTGTTCAAGCAGCCACTACCTGCTACAGGCTTGAGACTTCTGTTCCGGGATACATGTACTTTGCAGTCTATCGTGATAACTGTCCTCATTTTCAGCACTTCATCTTATTAACTGTTCACTTTCACAGACAAATGAGAAGTTTCCTAGCCAAGGCTACAATTCACAAACCTAACTTTTATCTGGCCCTTTTCACTGTGTGAAACCGACATTTAAGCCCTAATTTTTGTTCTATTTTCAGGTATCCTACCTTATAATTGTCCCATAAAAAAAGCTCTTGGGGGTAAAAGATGGACTCGAAAACCCCAAAGCCCAGTAAATAAGGGAAAGTTATTCACTTTTCATAGTGTAAAACTAAGGTCCCATAAATCACTTAGCAAAATCAGACTTTGTCCGGATCGGTTTCCTTGGGTTGAGAATAGAATTAAAACTGCACGTCTTTTGAAAACCACATATCCTTAGATTGACTCAGTAGTTCCTAACAGTGTGATTCTAAAAGAAAGACTATAAGCTCCACAAGGAATTAATGCAGCAGGTGTGGTACTAATACAATGGAATTTTATGCCGCCAGACTTTATAGAAACTGTTTTGTTATGGTGCTAGGGGCGGGACCCAGGACCTCACTTGTAGCATGAGCTCTACCACTGAGCAACACCCCCAGGTCCAGAGTGAGGTTGTTAATTGATAGCTGGCCAGGATCAGTTGTATGTGTGCAGCGTTTAGCACAGTTTACACTGGCATTACTGCAACCACAAGAACTTTTCCAGGTTTTTCTTTTTCTTTTTTTAAATATTTTTTTTTAGATTTATGTTTTATGTATACAGCATATATGACTGCAGGCCAGAAGAGGGCACCAGATCTCATTACAGATGGTTGTGAGCCACCATATGTGGTTGCTGGGAATTGAACTCAGAACCTCTGGAAGAGCAGTCGGTGCTCTTAACCTCTGAGCCATCTCTCCAGCCCCAGGTTTTTCTCTTAACTCATCCTTTTTTGTGTGGGGAGGAAGCGCATCCCAGGACCAAACCCAGGGCCCGGCACCTACAAGACAAGCACTCTTCCACCGAGCTGCATCCCGAGCCTTCCATCTGTTCTCTCGGTCACTTTTGCACACACCTTCCTCTGTTACATTTTCAGTAGAATGTCCCAAGACTGGGATAGCACTTTGTCTCCATTACGTCATCTCTTTCACAAATATATAAAATATCGTATGTACTCAGCTGGGCATGATGGCGCACACCTTTAATGCCAGCACTTGGGAGGCAGAGGCAGGCAGATCTCTGAGTTCAAGGCCAGCCTGGTCGTATAGATGGAGTTCTAGGACAGCGCAGCCAGGACGACACAGAGAAACCCTGCCTCAAAACAAACAAACAAACTCACAAATAACCAACTCCTGTTTCAAGTTCTAAACTCCCAACTCATCCAACTGTCCATTTGATGTCTCCATTTGAGGCCTGGAATGGCTGATAATGGAACTCTGGACTACTGTCCTTTGCCTCACCTGTTCCTTGACCTCCCAGCAGCTGTAAGCCTGGCTTGGAATGCATTTTCTTCTTGACTTCAGCACTCAAAGGTCTGTTCGTTCCTCCTCTCCTTGCCTCTCACCTGCCAGCTTCCCTATACACACCAAGCTCATAGCTTGAAATGGCATCTGTCATCAGATCAGTCCTGATCAGATGTTTATTGCTTACTCTACCTACTATGTAGGTAAGTTAATGCTCTTTTTGAAATTTGTTCTATTGTTGTCTATGTGCATGCATTTGATGCACACATGTGTAGGTCAGAAGCCCACTTTTGGGAGTTTGTCTCTTCTTCCACTGTGGGTACTGGGGATCCAACTCAGGTGGTCAGGCTTGCACACAGCAAATGCTTCTACTCACCAAGCCATCTTGACAGACTGGCAAGTTAATGTTAAATCACTAGGGAAAAATATCATTGTGCTCTAACGGCAAAACCACTGGCACTCTCTTATGTTGAGAAAATTTGTTGGAACAATCAATTGGGGAAATTACTATTGAATATAATACATATGATGAAAAAATTCCATTTTGAGGTATACATCCAACAAAAACTAGATGTTTTTGTACACACACACACAAAGATTTTTTTTTTAATCGTGTGTGTATGTGCACGGAAGTGCAGGTGCCCACCAAGGCTAGATGAGTCAGTTATATCCCCTGGTCCTGTACTGTAGTGGTTGTAAGCCACCCACTGGGGGTGCTGGGAACTGAGCTTGGGTCCTCTAGAAGGACAAAATGCAGTCTTATCTACTGAGCCCCTTAGAGTGTGTGTATATATGTATATATATGAATATGTATATACCTCAAAATGGATTTATTTATTATGTATAGTGTTCTGTTTGCATGTATCCCTGCACACCAGAAGAGGGCACCAGACCTCATTACAGATGGCTGTGAGCCACCATGTGGTTGTTGGGAATTGAACTCAGGACCTCTGGAAGAGCAATCAGTGCTCTTAACCTCTGAGCCATCTCTCCACCCTGATTCACAAAATTTTAAATACTTACTTTTAAAATGTACTGGATTGTGACTAGCATGGAAATAGTGAAACAAGTGTAAATATATCACTGCATTACATTTTAAACATACCTGCAGGTTTTTGAGACTGCAGAGAAAACATTTTTCTATAAAACTTTCTGAAGTGTAACATAACATCATTTTCATAAAATACAATTTGTACAGAACATCCTAAGGTTTATTACAATTTAATATACAAATTACACAAGATAAAAATAAGAAAATTCATTTCATTTATTCTCATGAATCTCAAAAGCCCTGAAGTTTGCTGAAATAGAAAAATAAAATAAAATTAAGCATTATCACTCATTTCTTAATACTTAGTTGTAGTTATGTTTAAAGACACGTCCAATACATGCACACTCATAATTCAAGAGGAAACACTAAAAATATGTCTCACATCCAACTTGTTCTCCTAAAAGGATACATCTTTATAAAGGTAGTCTAATAAAAAAAAAAAAAAAACACACACACACACACAAAGTGGGCTACACAGTTCTAAGCCAGCTAAGAACGGCTCACACAAAAACACACACAAGAAATGAAGGCTGAGTGTGATGTGACACACTCGTAATCCCAACGTTCCAGAGACTGAGGTAGGACAGCAAGTTCAGGCCAGCCTGAGCTACCCTCAAAAAAACAAGGGGTGGAGACACAGCTGACTGGTAAATGCTGGCCTAGTATGTCCAAGACCCTGGGTTCAATCTATAGCAGTATCAATTGGGGAAGCGGGGATGCTTTAAAAATATGTACTCAAAAAACTGGGTATGGTGGCACATGCCTATAATCCAAGGTACACAGTGAGACCCTGTCTCAAAAAGGAAAAAAAAAAAAGTGGCTTGGGAGTTGGAGAAATGGCTTAAAACACTCGATGCTCTTGCAGAGGACCCGAGTTCAGTTCCCAGCACCCACATCAGGCAATCACAACTGCCTGCAACTCCAGATCCGGGAGATCTGATGTCCTCTTCTGGTACCAAGCTCACCAAGTGGTCAGTTGTACTTTCCGAAGACCTTTGAACCCCATCACCACACATCTAGGTTCTCTACTTTGCTGCCAGTTTGCTCTGCCTACGCTTAAAGAAACAGCCACAAGGGAAGAACAGGAAGCATCCTCAGGTGTCAACCTACGTGGGAACTAGCCCACCTCCAAAGCCAGCCTGAGAAGCCACCGAAAAAGTTCTTATCAACAGAAACCAACCAAGCACTTAGCATGACTGCTTTTAGTCTAAAGCATTCCCAGGAGGTCACTGCAGACATACAAGGAAAATCTAAGCATACCTGTCAAGTGTGACTTTCAGAATAGAAAAGCAAGAGAAGGCCATGCTCACCTGTCTTCCACTGTCTTACTGGAAGGGTAAAAAACTTTGAATGCAAATCCACTTCTTGGAAAAGAGCCCTTTAGAGACAAAAATGTCCGTAAGTGACTATTGGACTTGTAAAAAATAATCCCTATTTTTAGAATCACATTTCTTAGTCATGATTTAAAATTACAAGATATGACTACAAAATGTTAGCAGGTTTTTTTTAGAGGTTACTATAAAATGTCACAGTCTAGTAATCTTCTAAATGACCAGTTTTATTCCAACAAATGTCATTGGAAATGCTTTGGCATGGCTCCACTCTGTGTGGAAACAAGTAGTACTGTAAAATATTAAACATGCATAGAAGACAGACATTGTGTTCAAGGAGTCTTCCCTGCCCCTTGCCAGGTTGACAGGATCCCAGTGTGCCCCCAGCACCACCGAGCAGGAATTACAAGCAACTGTCTATGATGAAGACCTAATGTTACCTCAGAGCCTAGAGCTTTTCAGTCTGTCTGAAGCCCTGATTCAATGCTTGTCCTACAGCAAGCACTCAGTACTGTAAGTAAGTACCAAGAAGAGATAAAAGAAAAAATGGGGCTGGAAAGATGGCCCAGCAGTTAAAACACATATACTGCTCTTTGAGGGAATCCAAGTTCAGTTCCCAGCACCCACTTCAGGGGGTTCAACATCACTCCCGCTTCAGAAGCATCTGACACCCCTGGTCTCTGGGCACCTGTATGCATATGGGCATAGCCACACAGACACATGCATATAACTTAAAAAAGAATAAGATCATCTTTTTTTAAGAAAGAAAAAAGTAATGAAGCATTATCAAAATATCAAGTTTTGAACCTGACCAAAATGTATGAATAAGGTTAAAAAAAGAGAGAGAGAGAATGTGTCAACTAAGAAAATGTCTGACAATATAACAAATATCTAAAGAGAATATCCAATGAGGAAATAGCCTCACTGTGATATGTGAATGTAATGAAGACTGAGGGGCTGGAGAGATAGCCCAGCTGTTAAGAGCACTAGGTGCTCTTGCAGAGGAACCAGGTTCAATTCCCAGCAACCACATGGCAGCTCACAATCATCCATAACTCCAGTTCTATAGAATCCAATGCCCTGTTTTGACATCCTTAGTCACCAGTCACACACATGGTGCATTTTTTTAGGTTTAAAATAAACCTTAAACAAAAAAAAAACTGTGAAAACCAGACCAAAAATTTTATGCACCGAAGCCAAGTATGCTGATCCTTGCAGAATGATTCTCAACCAGGGATTCTTGTCCCTTAAGAGACATTCAGAAACATCTAGGGATACTTATGATTGTCACAAGTGAAAGATGTAACCGACACCCAGTGAGGATGCAAGGATGCAGCCAAGCTTCCTACAGTGCGCATGACAGCCCCTATAATCAAGAATTAATTTCTTGGTCCAAGATGCAAATGTGCCAAGGTTGATGATGAGCCCTATGTAGACAGAGAAAGCCACACAAATGTACACTTGACAAAAGCAACCAGATGAAACAAAAAGGTATTAAGATTTAAAATTCAGAAGAATCAGCATGCAGACTAAAAATCACAAGATGGCCCGGTGTGGTAGAGCACACCTTTAATCCCAGCACTCAGTAAGCAGAGGCAGCTAGGTCTCGGGGTTTAAGGACAGCCTTGTCTACGCAGAGTTCCAGGGCTACACAATGACACCCTCCCTCAAATCAAAACAAAGCAAACACACAACAGAGTTTATATCAAACAGACAGTGTTCTGTTTGATATAAACTATGGTTATGTGATTATTTGTGGTATATATTTTCCAGGTCCTAAAGTCAATCTTATCTTCAGATACTGAAGCAGCTTGAACATTCCAGAGTCGTTTCAAAGTGCTACAGAAAAATTAAATAATCAAGTGCACTGTAATGAAATTTCGTTCATCGGGCTTGGACTCTGGACATTTGGGCAGTTTCTACAAGCCACAATTCTCAAAGGAGAAGCATCAATAAAGTAAAGAAATGGCTCCAGGATCTGAAAGCAGTTCCCAAAGAGCAACTGCACAATGTGTGACTTTGCTACATTGAAAGGAAAAATACTCATTTGACTGTATATTTTGGTCTGCTTATTATTTAAAAAATCTAGCCAGGTGATGGAGGCACACGGCTTTAGTCCCAGCACTTGGGAGGTAGAGGCAGGTGGATCTCTTAGTTCGAGGCCAGTCTGATCTACAGAGTGAGTTCTAGGACATCCAGGGCTACACAGAGTAACCTCTTGAAACGTCTCAAAAAAAAAAAAAAAAAAACCACAAAAAACAAAAAACAAAAAAAAAAAACCCCTACAATACATTATAGTTATATCACATACCAAGAGTTTAGGAATCTTCTATGTATACCAAATTATATCAGTGCTTGACTAACTATGTCTTTAATCACAGTGATGATTTTATTCTCTCTATAAAGTCATAGAAATAGGGTGCAAAGTGACTTAACAGGTAAGGTACTTGCTGCTGAGCCCAACAGCCTTAGTTCCATCTTTGGGTCCCACTTGGAGAAGGAGAGAAGTGACTCTCACCATGGTATACACGCTACCACACACACACACACACAAACGACACATGAGATAATTTGTAAAATTAGAGAAGAAAAAGAAAAATGTGCTATACTCTTGCCCATCCATGGCATCCTTACAGGGTTTATGCAGAGGCATTCAGTGTTGGTCACGGTGAACGGATCATACTTGTCTGCAATGACCAGCAGATCGGGAACAGGGTACACTCTCAAAGTATAATCATATGCCCAGTGGACGGGGCAGACATAAAGAGGCAGAGGAGTCAGATGTCCCTGAGATAAGACAGTCTTTACAAACTACAACAGAACACAAAACAAAGCAAAACAGCTCATCAGTGAAACTGTTGAACAAGTAGTTTTAAATTAAGTACTGATTTCCATGAAGACTTAGGATATCTATAAAACAAGGAAGCCTTGAGTCACAGACCATGAAGAAACATTGCTCTTAGAATGAAATTATCACATGTTCTAGGGAAAAACAATCTAAGTTTTCATTTAATATCATTTATCATAACACTGACCCTCTCTTTGAATCAACCTTACGTATAATAAAGTCATTTACTACTTCAATTCATTAAAAAAAAAAAAAGGGAGTGTGGTAATCTGTACTCCCACCAATTAGAAGGCTGTGTATTGCCATGAATTTGAGGCTACAGCAAGAGACCTTGTCTCAAAAAAAAAAGAAATCTAAAATAATAATAATAATTAATAATATTTGATATTGCTGGACATGATAGTGCATGCCTGTTGTCCCAGCTACAGAGATGGCTAAGAGGATTATTGGAGCCTATGAGTTTAGGCCAGCCTGGGTAACTCAGTAAGACCCATCTCTTAAAAAAAAAATCACAACTATAACACTTTCGCAGGGCTGGTAGGATTGCTCAGTGGGTACAGCGCTTGCCACCCACAATGCAAGCCTGGTGACTTGAGTTGGGTCCACTCCCCATGGAAAGGTGGAAAGAGAAGGGACTTCACAAAGCTGCTGCTCTCTGGCTTCCACATGTGTGCGGACCACACCATATACACACAAGAGTAAAAGTAAAAATTACAGCTTCATAGTGTAAGTCAGGAGTCAGTAGCCAGTCAACCCGGGCTACACCTTTAAAAAGAAAAAGAAATTTGTAACAAAACATAAAAGTGATTTACTTCATACCTCTCAATGACAACTGTATGTTTGAGAACTTGGAATTTACAAGATAAACACTGCATGTCCTCCTGATGTGGACACACCATATGAAATATGTAATAAACGTGAGAAATACGAACATCTTATAAAAATAATACACATATTATGAAGTAAATCTAAGAATTTTCAGGGAAACCGAGAAGCTTCAAACGAAGCCCCTGCTTGCTCTGGCCTTCCATCTGTCTCTAGGTTCTTCAGCAGAAAGCCACAACCTTGACGTAAGAACATAACTCCACTACTACGTTCCACCACAAGGAAACAGCAAAACACAAGCACACAGGAGCTTAACCAAGTTCATAAAGCACAGCATTTAAAAGAGTTCAATCAAAGCCAGGCGGTGGTGGCGCACGCCTTTAACCCCAGCCCTCAGGAGGCAGAGGCAGGCGGATCTCTGAGTTCGAGGTCAGCCTGGTCTACAGAGTGAGTTCCAGGAAAGGCAGAAGAGAAACTGTCTTGAAAAACAAACAAACAAACAAACAAAAACAAACAAAATAGTTTAATAAAACAGAAAAGCCCACAAGAGCTGAAGAGATGGCTCAGTAGTTAAGCAGTCATGAGCACCTGAGTTCAGATCCCAGCACTTACGTCAGACTGCTTGCCAACACCTGTAACTCAGCTCCAAGGGACCCAATGCCCTCTTCCGGCTTCCATACATGTGCACATACATGTGCATACTATGCTCACAAAGATACACACACAGAAATGACAAAAGTAAAAAATAAATCTTTTAAAACAAAACCAGAGACTGGAGTACTGACTCAGTGGTTAAAAGCACTGTGGCTCTTGCACAGGACCCGGGTTCGATTCCCAGCACCCACACGGGGGCTCACAACCCTCTCTAACTCCAGTCCCAAGGAATCCAATGCTGCCTTCATAGGCATCAGGCACAACCATAGCACACGTACATACATGCAGGTAAAACATCCATATACACAATTTAATAAAATAAATAAATACAAAACAAAAGGTAGTTTACCAAAGATGACTACTTACATGAGTAGGAATATCCAAACTGCTACTAGGAAAACGGACACAGTTTCGACACATTTTATTCACTAAGTCTTCACGAAAGACAATAATTTCTTGTGTACAATACTGAATTCTGAAATAAAGCAGTAGTTGAATATTTGACTTCCTCAGAGGAAAAAAAATGATTTTAAAAAGTCTTTTAATATCAACATCACCCACTGCACTTCTCAGTGGTCACCACAGCAGAAATTCAACCCATCTATCTCATCTATTGTCCAATGTAACTATTTAGATTAGAATACATTAGAATAGATGTATCTATTCTGGTGTGTGTGTGTGTGTGTGTGTGTGTGTGTGTGTGTGTGTGGCGCCCTTTATATTTCCCATGAAAGCACTCTACCACTGAGATGCGCTCCCAGCCCTTTACTAAGTTCTTAATATGTGCCCAACACTATGCAAAGATTAGTGAACAGAACAGAAGAAAAAGATACGAGTCTTACACACTTTACATTCTCATGCGGGAAGAGGGCAGAGAAATTAAAGACATGATAATGATGTCTGCTGGAAAAGAGAGACAGGTGAAGAGGGATCACACTTGGGAGAAGAGGGTTTAGAAGGCTGGAGGATGGGATTAGAGCTGGGAAGGCTCATCAGACACAGTGACCTAAGACATCCGGGAGCGGGGCACTGCAGGCGGGGGAAGAGGCAAAACACGGGACCCAAGGCTGGAGTGTGCCCTGCATGCTTGGGGCGCAGACACTGACGTGACGAAGTAACTGGGAGAGGAAATGCAGGGTGGGCATGACTACCTCTACAAGGATGTGGACTGCTGCTCATGGCATGAGAGACCCCATCTTTCCAGACAGGAGAGCAACATGGCATGGTCTCTACAGGGAGGAGTGGAAGCCAGAGGCCACTTTAGAGGCTAATGATCCAGATTAGAGAGGACCGGCGGGTCATAAATGTGAGAGGTGACCTTCAAGTTGATAGGGCTACCTCAAAAACAGTGTAGGGGAAACCTCCATGGTTATGGCCTGAGCAATTGGAAAATCAAAGGTACCACAAAATGAGATGGGGAAGGCCCCAGAACAGGTGAGAGATGGTAGCTAGGGGACGATCAGAGCTGTCATTTATCTACATCCACAAAAAGATGACAGTGGACATGTGGACCCGAGAGTGTGGGTTCAGGAGAAAGCTGGAAACACTGTTGCCAGCACAGAGACCATAAATTCACTATTGGTTAAGTATTTGCATATAGTTAAAATATTTTTCAAACCTTGAGGAATCCAAAATCAAATTTTCTTTTTAGATTTACTCAAATTTCAGAAATAAATTAGAGTAATAATTTTTAAATGAAATGAAAGAAGTTGAACACAAAATGCTGCTACTTACCTGCAAGGATTGGTAGTGAAAACTGAGAGAGGGACTCTTTGTCTGAATTCCTTCGTGATGCTTTCAGCAAGTGGCGGCCTATAAAAACAATGTGACATAGGATGTGATTATATATTTTACACCATTCTCCTGACTGCCAAAAAATAGAAAACAAATGTGAGCAAAGATTACCTTGGTAAGATGGAACCAAACCCAGGGTCCTCGGGACCAGGCACAAACACAAAGCGGCTACTGCAGGAAAAATCCAACACCAGCCATTAGAAATAACAGCGTGCGGCACCCCCGGAGCAGAAATTAGTCACTGCCTTCCACTGAATCACAGGCTTTTTTTGCTTTTTTGGAGTAGACGTCTTGCTATATAGCCTGGAATCTACAATCCTCTTGCCTCAATCTCCCCAGTACTTGGGTGCCATTATGCCTACCCAACAATTTTTATTTTATTTTATGCATTTTAATAAACTGCTAAAAGTCTCCAATCTAAAACTATGCATTAGTAGCATGGTGACCAGTGCATTTGCACAGTCCAGTCCCTGAGGATGCGTTAACTGTGGCTAGTGTGGCTGACGGACTGAATCTTATGTAACTTTTACATGTGCACACACCTGCACATATATGGATGTACAAGCCTGTGTCTGCTATGGCACACATGTGGGATTCAGAGGACATCTTTTAGGAGTTGGTTTTCTCCTTTTATGGGTCTCAGGAATCGAACTCAGTTACCAGGCTTGGCAAGCACCTCCACCCACCAAGCCACCTTGCTAGCCCAGATTGATTTGTCTTTACAGAGGTTCATGAGGACAGTGATGATCATACGGAAGGTCCATCTCCAAACAAGTGTCACCAAAAACTACAGATCAACTTGCCACTCTGCCTTCTAAGTTTGGTTTCACTATAAATCCAGAGAGCAGTCTAACACACATGACGATGTGAGAATTTTATCCTGGGATCTTTTAACACTCTCAACTTTTTCTCTTTCTACAGGCAATTTCTTTATAATCATTGATATAAATAAACTTCATGTTTCATTTAAAAAAAAAAACTATTTTGGATTAAAAACAAAAAAAGGTAGTCACAGAGATCTTTACCTTTGGTGGATACTTGGGTATTCACATATTATGTCTGCCAAAGACTTTAGGGAGTCTAAAAAATTTCAAACATATTTAATTTAATTTGTATAAATCCATAAAGTTACAGTTGATTAAGTACAACCCTATAGCTCTTTAATAAAATTAAAATATTATACATAATTTATCAATATAATTTATATAAACATAGAAACACTCTTAATGATTTGTTTATTTTTCGAGACAAGGTTTCTCTGTGCAGCCCTGGCTGTCCTGGAACTCACTCTGTAGACCAGGCTGGCCACGAACTCACAGAGATCCACCTGCCTCTGCATTCTGAGTGCTGGGATTAAAGGGGTGCACCACCACTCAGCTTAGAAGCACTCTTATAAACAAGATCTTCAATACCTTTTAAAGTCTGGACTTGATTTTTTCCATATGGTGCAGATGAAAAATTACCACAGAGAATAAAGCAGGTTGGAGGTGCCGGGGAATAACCTAGAGATAAAAGAGCATAGCTTTTCAAGGCTGAAAATTTTGCTTTATTTATTTAATTATTTTTGAGACAGGACCTCACTATACAGCCCTAGCTGGCCTGGAATCCACAGAGATCCACCTGCCTCTGCTTTCCAAGTGATGGGATTAAAGGCATGCGTCATCACGCTTGGCTGGCTTTAACTGTGAAAGCTTTGGTTTTGTTTGGTTTTGAAAACAAGATTGCCTATGTTGCCCAGACTGGTCTCTAATCATGGCTCAATCCCCCACCTCTGGCTCCCATGTAGCAGGGCCCACGGATGTACTCTACCACAATAGCATGGCAAACGTTTAGTTTTAGGACATAATCCCTCAGAACAGTTCAAGAAAGAATACAAAAATAATATGTACCGGAAAACATTATGTGAAGCTTCTCCAATACTTGCACTTGGTCCAACCAAACATCAGACACAAACACAAACATGGCGTCCTTGTTCTCCTCTTCCAGCTGTCTCAGTTTCACAGAAGTCTTCACTGATGCATTAGAAGGCCCTCCAAAAAAATTAATATTTCCATAGTACGCCCTATATAATTACAACACGGTTATTTCCTATACCATGTCTATTCACCAAGAAAGTAAAAATGTGCCAGACACAACAATCGTGTAACACAGTATTCCAGACATGAAGTATGTTGCCTGCAAATTATTTAAACATTACAGTATTCCAGACATGAAGTATGTTGCCTGCACATCATTTAAAACACACACGTGTGCACACACACACACACTCACACACCCTAAAACAGGCTATAAAGGGATACCCAGTATGCACGCTTCAAAAGCTGTTCTCAGAGCACAGCGGCCACTTCCATTTTAATCAGATCAGCTGTGATTACCCGCAGAGCCCCGCAACAAGGTCGGGCCTACTGGCAGTCTTCACAGGAGGGGCGGGGCAGTAAACAGAACCTCACTGGAGAGTCCAGACACTCTGCACATGGCTGTACGTCATCCTGGCCCAGTTACACAGTCTTGGGAGGTGTAAGGTTAACTGAGGAGAATGGATTCCATCTATGCATTTATGGAGATTCATCGTCCATGCTGGGGCAAGACTTCAATAGGTCACCCATGATCCTGTAAGCTCACTAAAGCCACCGTTTCCCCAGGCAGATGTGAGCACTGCTGGTTCTCAGGTCTGCCACTGATGCCCTATCAAGGCTCCTCAGGACAGGTTAAAGGAACGGTACACTTTAGCGCCACAGGAGCAAGTCAAGTCCCCTCAGCGGCTCCCCTGGCTGGCCCCAGGCTGGAGCTTCTGTACTACCCCTTCTGTATGAAGCAAGAGGGCAGTGCTACCCTCTACCTCGGCTTCACAAGTGCCTGGCAACTCATTTTGTTTCATTGTTCGTGCACCACTGAGGAGCCACACACTGCACACTGACAGGGATTTGGACTAGACTCCATAAATAATGAGAATTATCTATATAGGTAATTCATATAGATATATAAATCGTAACATAAAGGATAGGCTCATTAAATTCATTTTTCTTTTTATGCCTTTATAGTCTATTTTTTTTCTTTATTTTCACTTTAAAATTTTTATTTGGGTATTTGTGTGTGTGTGTGTGTGTGTGTGTGTGTGAGAGAGAGAGAGAGAGAGAGAGAAAGAGAGAGAGAGAGAGAGAGAGAGAGAGAGAATGTATGTCACATGAGTGTACCTGTAGGGGGAGAGAGAGAGAGAGAGAGAGAGAAAGAATACTTGTCACGTGAGCATGTACCTGTGGAGACCAAAAGTGGGCATCGGATCTCCTAGAGCTAAGACACGATAGTTTCCATTGCTTTTTCCATTTCAACACAAAGTGTAGACACTGGGTAGTGACTGAGATAAACTATGTTACATTCGCTATTGGGAATATACAAATTCCTGTAGCATAGAATACCTTGTGGTACTAGCGGGCTCAGTGGGTGGGAATCCGAAGGCATTGACATGAAACACTTGATCTTCAAACCAACCTAAAAAAATACAAAATAATAAATAAGCAAACAAATGGTAACAAATCACTTTTACCTGTTCATTTTTGAAAAGGCAAATCCACGTCACATAAAGCAATGAGTTCAACTACAGAAGTCACCAATCTTCTGAGATATCCAACTCCAGAGCCACAGACTGTCCAATTTTATAAGGAAAACTACCTTAAACAAGCATACCCCATCCCAGTAGACTCATATTTTAGGGTGGGGTGAAAGGGGATTCATGACACACGTCAGAGGAGAGAGCGAGCAGCTGCATCGATGAGAAGTTACTGCATGTGACCCCATATAAAGTCCAAAGGAGACTTCAGTCTTAAAGCTGCGACGCACACTGCGCAGCGTGCACATGGGTGGTTTTCAGTACAAGCGGGCTGTGCCGCTTTCGCCAACATCTAATCTCAAGACGTTCTCCTCAGCCCCGAAACCTTTCCAACAGCCCGTTTCTCAAGAGTCCCCTGCTCATGGTGCCAAGGTCACATGCTCGTCGTGAATGTCCTCTGGAATGACATCGGAAGGCGTCTTCCCCAAGTAGGAACAGTTTGACTGTCCAGCAAGGACAGGAAAAGGGCGCATCGCTTACCTTCAGCCAGGACAAAGCACGCCTCGGTGTACAGGCCACTGTGGAACTGGTACAGAGCAGCTGAGGAAGAGTTCAAGGCCAGCATACTGCCTGAGCGACAGGGCACTTCGAGCTTTGCTGTGTTGTTTTAGATTCCTCTAAGGGGCTTGTACTGCTGTTACACGGGAGGTCTTGTTTGTTTGTGGCAGGGCAAGGTTGAGACATGTAGCCCAGACTGGCCTCAGAACTCCTAAAACTCAGCCTTCCAAGTGCTGGAACTATAAGTGAGCACCCATGCCTGGCCCTGAAGAGCGTTTTAAACAATAAACCGCAGGAGGGCAAGATGGCTCAGCAGGTAAAGACACTCACTGGCAAGACTGAGTTCAACACTCAGCACCCGCATGGTAGGAGAGACCAAACCCCTGCAAGTTGTCCTGTGACGTCCACATACACACCAATGGATATACATCACACACACACACACACACACACACACACATCCCAATTGTAATTTTAAATTAAAAAATTATAGTAAACTGAAAACTTCACAATGATGTATATGTCAGTCTTGGCATGCTATAAATTTCTTCAGGGATTTCTCCAGATTCCCCAATAAAAGAAAGACTTTAGTCTCTAAAAGTGTGTCTGTATTCCAGTGTTACCACCACATACAAGTTATACTGGAAATCCAAAGAGACACGTTTAAGAATGATATAAAAGCAATTTCCCCAGTTCCTTTCACTTAATCATTTTATTTACTTATGATTTTTATTATGTTTGTAGTGATATGCAGGTGCTCTCCCAAGAAGCTAAACTCCCAGCCCGAAAACAGAGTTTTCTTTTTAAATTTTCAAAAGTTTATGAGTTTGTTCTGTTTTATATGTATGGGTGTTTTGCCTACATGCATGTCTGTAGCCTGAGGAGACCAAAAAAGGGCATCAGACCCCCTGGAACTGGAGTTATAGATGGTTGTGTGCTGCCATGTGAGTGCTGGGAATTGAACCCAGATTCTATAGCAGCAGCTGCCCTTATCTGTTGAGCCATCTCTTCAGCCCCTAATTTTTTTTTTTTTTTTTTTTTTTTGAAACAGGGTCTCACTATGTAGTCCTGGCTGGCCCGGAGCTCACTATGTAGACAAGGCTGACCTTAAACTCAGAGACTGGCCTGCCTCTGTCTCTGGAGAGCTGAGATTCAAGGCGTGTACTACCACACCTGGCTCAGAATTTCTTTTTTTATTTTTTTTCAAGACAGGGTTTCTCTGTGCAACAGCCCTGGCTGTCCTGGAACTCACTTGGTAGCCCAGGCTGGCCTCAAACTCACAGAGATCTGCCTGCCTCTGCCTCCCTAGTGCTGGGATTAAAGGCATTCGCCATTAAATCCAGTCAGATTTTTTTTTTCTTTAAGGATATAGCTTTACTAAGATCCAGCTGTACTGTTCCAGTGGGATCTTCCAGGAAAAACTTCCCCTAAAACAGAATTAAATGAAATAGACTCACGTTTGTGTAAAAATGAATCCTATTACAGATAATTAAAGGACCACCAAGTGTGACAACAGGACACAACAGAGAGGCATGGATCTGGAGGTGTAATACCCAGTCCACACTTCTACATTTATTTCTTGGCAGCCTCGGACTAACCACGTCCCCGAGACTCCCAGGCACTGAGGAACAAGAGCTGCAGACCACGGGGTGACAGGGAAGGCCTGGCTGCTCGCCATTGGGCCTCACCAGATGCTTTACTAAGAGAATGACCAGGACCTCCAGGTCACCAGGATGTGGTCAGCAGCTCGCTCATTCCGAAACCCAGAGTCAGTTCAAGCAGAGGTCACTCTGGGGCTACCCGGAGGCTATGCAAATTGAACACCTGGTCAGTCTTTCCCTCTAAGGACAGAAAACTGGACACAGGTGAAGAGGGTAGCTACTGTGCTTTCTGTGAAGAATGTGTTCCTGTGGTTTGGTTTGGTTTGGTTTTTTATGAAAATGCATTGCCAGAGCAATGCATCGCCAACTCAAGTCCAAAAAGGTAAAAAGGAAGCCCGGCAGTCTTCACTTACCTCTTTCAACTGGGTTATCATTCCAAGGACAATCACATCGCCAACTTTGCTTGTACTACCCAGTAAAGTTTCTATTGTTTTAAGCTAAAATAAAACAGAATCAATCCTTAACGATTATAAGCATATTCTAATTTTCTTACAGATAAGTAAATGCCGAGTACAAATTTGCTATATATAGCTGCTTTACAGTAGAAAGATTAATCTGCAAGTTTGGTTTCCTCTTACAAAAAGCTAAATGTCAAATGTATAATGAACAAAAATGTAACCAAAGAAATCAAATACAGGGATTCATGCCTAAGGGCAGAGGAATGCTGTGTCTGAGGCCAGCCTGGACCTCAGTGAGTTCGAGCACAGCCCAGGCTATAAACACACAATCTTAAAACAGAACAAAACAACACACACACACACACACACACACACACACACACACACACAGGAGATGTATGGTTACCAATGACTAAAGCCTCATAATGCACCTTCATGGATAGTAAATATTTATTGTTTTTGTTTTATTGTTTGTTTTGGTTTGGTTTTTCGAGACAAGGTTTCTCTGTGTAGTTCTGGCTGTCCTGGAACTCACTCTGGAGACCAGGCTGGCCTTGAACTCAGAGATCAGCCTGCCTCGGCCTTCTGAGTACTAGGATTAAAGGCGTGCACCACCACTGCCTGGCTTGTTTGGTTGTTATACAGCCCTAGCTGGCCTGATACTCCTTGTATAGTACAGGCTGGTCTTGAACTGGCAGGAAGCAATCCTCCTGCCCCAGCCTCCCAAGTGCTGGACTCATAAGCATATACCATATAATTTTCGTACTGGGGCAAGGAACATGCATCTATATTGAGTATTGAGGGAGTCCATTCCCTCCTTCACCATAAGGCATCTAGTCCAGGTCATCAGGCTTGACAGCAAGGACCTTTACCTGCTGAGCCACCTTGACAGCCTTATTTACAATTTTTTCAATTATTTTTTCATGGTTATATACATTTGTGTACTGAAGAAAGAGTGTGTCACGGAGTAGCTGTGGAAGTCAGGGGACACTTTGAGGGAGTTTCTCCTTCCACCATGTAGGTCTATGGAGCAAATTCTGCTGGGCAAGGTGGTGACAAACACCTTTACCCACTGGGCCATCTCACCGGCCCTGTTTTTACTTTTCAAGACAGTTGGCTACATAGCCAGGGTAGGCTAAAACTCTCAACTCTTCTGCTTTTGCTTTTTCAGATTGGTAGGTATCATCGTGCCTGGCCCACTTTGATTTATTTGATGAGTACTACTTAAAACTTAATGAGTCTGGGGAGCTAGAGAGCTAGCTAAGCAATTAGGAATATTTATTGATCTTGCAGAAGACCTGGCTTTGGTTCACAACACCCATATGTGGCAGCTCATAATTGCCTGTGACTGCCAGGGGATCTTCTGCCCTCTCCTGGTCTCCGTGGGCATTGCACACACATGGTACACATAGACAAGCAGGCAAATAGACAAAGGCATAAAATGTTAAAATTAAAAAAGTTAAAGTGTTGTTCACAAAATTAATGTTTTTCCAAAATTTATATCCTAATTATATTTAGTATTCCTTAAAGTTGTTATTTATATTCCCAACCTGATAATAATACTTTATATCAGAAAGTCAAAGCTAGGTATGGTGGTACACACCTTTAATACCAGCACTCTGGAGGCAGAGACTGGTAGATCTCTGTGAGTTCGAGGCCAGCCTGGTCCACATAGCAATGTCTGAGCTACATAGACAGATTTTTTTTTTTGTCTCAAAACAAAAAGAAGAAAAGAAAAACATTAAGGAAGTAACAATTAGGTTACCATTTGGTTGCGGTGGTATAGCCTTGGCTGGCCTGAAACTCACTATGTTGACCAGGCTAGCCTCAGACTCATACAGATTCCCAGTGCTGGGATGAAAGGCATGAAGGAAAGCACATATACTCAGCCTTCTGTATCTGTGGACTCTATCCCTGTGGTTTCAACCAATTTAGGCTCAACAATACTTGAAAACAAGTTTTGTCTACATTGAGCATATACAGATTTTTTCTTCTCTTAAACCACTATCAGAGATCTGACCTAGGACCTCATGCAGGCTGGTCAAGGGTTCTATCACTGGCTTACATCCCACCACTACACAAGCTTCTTATTCTTGTCATTATCTTCTAACCAAAAACTTATATAGCATTTCCATTGTATTACAAATTGTAAGTTATCTAGGAATGATTAAATATATAGGAGGATGCACAGGCTCTATGTACTAATATGCCATGTGATAGGAGGACTGGAATTACATTTAAAAAATATCAATGTGAAGCAACACAGTACAAAGACATGACAAAATACTGTTGTTTTTAGAATCAAACCCAGGGCTTTAGATATGCTAGGCAAGTGCTCTATCACTCAGCTCCACCCCCAGCCCTCCAAATACTTATGAAACACACTATTTTTGTAGTTTATAAAAGGAAATTTCTGCTCAGATTCTATAGATAGTCTATTTGGGTTTCTGCTTGCTCCTAAGTTTTGCTTAAATAGGAAACAAACGATCACAGACACAGAACTGAACAGGAAGACTGAAAAGAGCAACACATTATTTAGCCATGTAAGTCTCAAAAGTATTTTGACAAAGAGAAGAGAAAGCACTGCTTCTGGGCCGTGGACATGCACGCTGACATCAGAAACCTAACACAGCGACACAGACAGACTCTGGTAGGGAGATGTGAGTCACGTCCATTTCCAAGACGACATAAATTATACTGTAATACAGTTAAGTGCAGACTGTCGAATACTACCAGTGTTTTCTCTTTGTGTGCCACCACTGAACATGAATTTTTGTTTTTTAAAACACAGTCTCATGCAGCCCACATCAGCCTCAAACTCACGACAGAGCTGAGGATGAGCTTGGATTCCTCACTCCCCTGCCTCCACCCAAGTGGGAGGATCACAGGCCCGCACCACCACACTCTCAAACGTTAGTTTAACTTCATCCAGTATTACTGTTTCAGTCTCTGTTAACAGAGTCCTCAACACAATGAATTCTGATCCACCAAGGCAGAGAATCTAATGAACACCCAAGAGGTTTCCTCAAAATCCATTGAGACCCTCAGGAAACTGGCAAGGCCCAGACAGAAGAAGCAAGGACTGTCCCTGAGCAGGGTTCCGAGCACTGGTGAGGAGGAGAGAGCTACAGACAGACAGACTGACAGTGGCCAGGCCAGGCCTACGGCGGAACCAAAAATGACAGGGCTGTTTGGGAATCACCTTCCAAACTCTGACAGCGGAAGGTGCACACAGTCCAGCTCTCCCCTGTTCAAGTTACAACTGCAGGGCCCCTGTGTGTTCTCACACTCACTCTTCCCTGTCTCTCCGTACGCCAGGGGTGGGGGCTCCTGAAACCAATGTTCCTCTGAGACATTACGTTTTCCTTACAATGGATATGGCACGTTTTAGTCTAACCAGTCTGGTGATCAAGAGAGGGTGGGCAACAATCAGTGTTGTGAGTGAGGGCACAAAGGGTAATGAAAAGCTGATCAGAGAGCCGGCGCAGGGCTTAGGAGGACTAGTGTTGGTGTGGAGGCCAGAGACTATGTGGATGTTTCCCTGGTACCAGGCCTGCTCCAAAGACGAACTAACCTCTACTGGAGGGCTACAGAACCCACAGCATTAGGCATGGCCCTTACCAGCAACGGTCAGGTAGCCATGCCTACAAGCCAGTTTAACAGGTACACGAGTTTATTTTCATTTAAAATTCAGTGAATTAGCCAGGCATGGGAGGCAGAGGTATGTGTGTCTGGGGCCAGCCTCTCTACATAGTGAGTTTTAGGCCAGCCAGGGTATATAATGAAATCTTATCTCAAGCAAAAACAAAACAAACAAAAAAATCAATGAATTAAAAGTAGCGAGCCATGCAGGATGGCTCAGTGGGGAAAAATACTTGCCACCAAGTCTAATGTCCTGAGTTCAATGCCCAGGTTACACACGGTGGAACAAAGACCCAGCTCCTGCAAGTTGTCCTGTGACTTCCACGTGGGCCACAGCCCACGAGCACACATCAAAATAAGTGTACAAAAAAGTAGCAATAAACATTACACTTGTATCACTATAATACAGCTCCTAAATAATTAAGACAATGCTCAAACCTGGAATTTGCTCCCGCTTTCCTCGGGGTGTGAGCCTATCACCGGAGGGGTAAACAATTCATGTCTGTGTGTCCTCTGTAAGAAAGAGAGAGCCTTATGAATCACTGAACTGGACATTTAAAGGAAAGAGTCATTAAAACACCAAAGACAAAACACTGTCCCTAAGTTGTTACTGTTGCTTCTTCTCATCACATTTGAAAACCTGTATTAGTTTAACAGCATGCAAACTAGCAATTCCCCCACTGCAAACCCAGGGCCCTGCACCAGCTAGGCATCTCTACCACGGAGCTAAATCCCCAACCCCTACAGCAACTTCTAAAACAAAAAGTATTTAAAAGCCTGAGCTTGGAAGCTAGCGAGAGAGAGATAGAGATAGAGATAGAGATAGAGATAGAGATAGAGATAGAGATAGAGATAGAGATAGAGATAGAGAGAGAGAGAGAGAGAGAGAGAGAGAGAGACAGAAAGAAAGAAAGAAAGAAAGAAAGAAAGAAAGAAAGAAAGAAAGAAAGAAAGAAAGAAAGAAAGAAAGAAAGAAGCCTCCTGTGGTAGTTTGAAAGACCCCCAAAAGGAGTAGCACTATTAGGTGTGGTTTTTTTGGAGTAGGTATGACCTTGTTGAAGGAAGTGTGTCACTGTGTAGACGGGCCTAGAGTTCTCATATATGCTCAAGCCATGCTCCGTGTCTCAGACCACTTCCAGTTGCCTGTGAATCAAGATGTAAGAACTCTCACCTACCTCTCTAGCACCACATCTGCCTGCATGCTGCCTTGCTTCCCACCATGATAATAACAAATCAACCTCTGAAACTAGCCAGTCGGGGGTGGCGCCTTTGATCCCAGCACTCAGGAGGCAGAGCCAGGCGGATCTCTGTGAGTTCGAGGCCAGCCTGGTCTGCAGAGCAAGATCCAGGACAGGCACCAGAACTACACAGAGAAACCCTGTCTCAAAAAACAACAACAACAACAAAAAACAAAAACAAACAAACAAACAACAACAACAAAAAACCTCTGAAACTGTAAGTGAGCCACCTCAATTAAATGTTTTCTTTGTAAGAGTTGCTGTGGTCATGGTGTCTCTTCACAGCAATAGAAACCCTAACTCAGACACCACCATACAACACAGTACTGTAAGGACTGGCTGTACACCAGGCCAAAGAGATGATTTAACAAGACCCAAATGAGGGAATACTAAAGGAAGAAAAAGAGGGTGATAACAAGAAACTTCAGGCTGAGAAATTGGGGTATCCAAAGGAAGAGTGCTGTGGGAAGCCCTGCATTAGTTAATTCTCTCATCCACTGCTGCAACCCAATGTCTGACAAAAAGAAGCTTAAGGGAGGAAGGGCTTTACTCGGCTCACTGTTGGGAACCACGGTTGAGAACCTCGGTTGAGAACCTCGGTTGAGAACCACGGTTGAGAACCTCGGTTGAGAACCTCGGTTGAGAACCACGGTTGAGAACCATGGTTGAGAACCTCGGTTGAGAACCACGGTTGAGAACTTCGGTTGAGAACCACGGTTGAGAACCTCGGTTGAGAACCACGGCCCATACTAACCATGAAGAGGTGCAGAGGAAATACCAAGCTCCACTGCTCAGCTTGTATTTAGTCCAGTGGATGGTGCTGCCCACACTGGAGTAGAGGAGGATAAATCCCTTACCCCACCCCCACCCCAACCGCCCTCACAAACACACCCAATGGCATTCGTAAGCATTTCTTGATCCAGTCAGGCTTACAATCAAAATTAACCACCAGTCTACAGTCAAGTCACCACGAAGGGACTCAATCTTGTCAGAATTAACTACCACCCGATACAGAGCTCAGTGTGAGCGTGCACAAGGTGGACTGTGAGATGAGGGACAGCAATGGTTTAGGGAACTGTCTCTCTGCTCCCATCAGTTCATGCACTTTGGGCAGGCTGCTGCCCCTTTCCCCTTCTGAAGACAGACAGCCCAGGCCTAAAAGATGAAAGCTGAGATGTGCGTGGACTGAGGAAAAGATGAGAAAGTGAATTAAGCTGGGCCGATAAGAGATACAGTGAAGACTTCTGCAGGACTACAGGAAAGGAGGGCTCTTTCTGACAGTTGCTATGGCCACTAGTGGCCATTTTTGTTATTCCATAAGGAGAATTTATTTGAAAGGATAATGTTTTTTTGTTTGTTTTTTTTTTTTTGTTTTTTTTTTGTTGTTGTTTTTTTTTTTTTTTTGGTAAAAAGGATGTACTAGGACCTAAACCTGGCCAACACATCAGGGCCAACATGGCACCCATCTTTTGTCCCCAGCACAGGTGGTGGCAAGGTCTAATATAAGGATAATTAAAAAAAAAAAGAAAGAAAAGAAAAAGCTGAGATACAAAAAAGACAGGTGCCTCGTGATGGTGGATGAGCACCTGGATCCAGCCAGGCTTGAAACCACAGACCTGCAGCCTTCCTGGTAATACAGGCCACACTAACAGTCGTTCTTTAGTTTTAGTCACCGTGAGTTTCTCACAATCTTAAGACGGCTTACAGAAGAGTTGAGGATGTGGTACAGTGCTTGCTTAGTACCCACACAGCTCTGGGTTCCTTCCCTGGCACCACAGAAAAGTTGGCCACAGTGGGACATGCCTGGATCTCTTGAGGCAGAAGCAGGAGGCTCAAAGTTCAAGGTCACCCTACATAGTGAGTTTGGGGCTAGCCTGAGACCCTCTCTGAAAAATATTCTGAAGCAGAAAAATGACAAAATCAAATGTATTTCCAGGAAAGTAAACACAATGAAAATGTGAATGGACTCCATTCATCTCCTCTGTCTCACAATCGAGGAACATGAAAGGCAAGGCCAAGTGACAGTACCGTAGACTGAAACAGACGAGGAGGGTCTGGGAATGGTTGCACATGCCTCTAATATCAACACTCAGGACCGAGGCAGGAAGGTCTTGAGTTAGTTTGAGGTCAACCGAGGCTGCACAGCGAACCTCAGGCCAACCTTCCTTACACCACAAAAGCACATTTCAAGCACAGAAACGAGAGAGAGAGAGAGAGACAGAGACAGAGACAGAGAGACAGAGACAGAGACAGAGAGCGAGAGCCTGACAGTTGTTAATATATTGGTAAAAAGCATTATGACAAATGCTGCAGAGTTAAAAAACAAAAACAAAAAACAAGGAACCTGTGGTTCAGGCAGTGGTGAGCTATCCAGGGTGGAGCAGGATGAATGCAAGGCAAGGCCATTGAGTAAGTTACACAGAAGACACACAGCTCAATGGGCTTGAATAAGGAACAAACCACATGCAACCGTAGATCGAGAAAGGCTTCAAATGGCAAGATGTTTCATGTTCATGGGCCAGCAGAATTAATATTGTGAAAATGGTTATATTACCAAAAACAAGCTATAGATTCAATATAATCCCCATCAAAATTCCAATGGCATTCTGCATAGAAACATAATAAATAAATAAATAAAACCCATGATTGTTACGAAAGCACAAAAACTCTGAATAGCAAAAGCAATCCTGAGCAAGAACAATACTGAAGGTGTCACAACAACCGTGTTCAAGCTATGCTACAGAGCTATAGCAACAAAACCTGCATAGCATTGGGTCAAAAACAGACATGCCAATCAATGCAACAGAACCTGGGACCCAGAAATAAGCCCATGCGGCTACAGACACCTAATTTTCAAAAGGTGCCAGAAATATACCTTGGGGAAATGAAGCCTCTCTGACAAATGGTCCCGGGAAACTGGGTATCCACACAGAGGATGAAACCGATTCATCTCTCTCATCCTGTACAGAAGTCAGTTCACAATACATCAAAGACCTTAATCTAAGAACCAAGCCTTTGAAACTACTACAGGGAAACAGAAAAAACACTTCTAGACATAGACAGAGGCAACAACTTTCTGAATAGGACATCTGTAGCTTAGGTTATAATAACCAAATCTAAGTAATAGGACTGCATCAAAATAAAAGGCTTTGGCAGGGCCTTGGGAGATGACCCAGTGAGCACGCAGCTGCAGAAGCAAGGGGACCCGAGTTCAGATCCCTAGCACCCACCTGAAAAGCTCGGTGTGGCTGTGCACACCTTGAACCCCAACGCTGGGGAAGTGAAGAGAATGGAGTCAGGGAGACCACTGGGACATGCTGGCCACCACCCCAGCTGAAAAGCAGCAAGCTCCAAGTTCAGTGAGAGAGACACTGGACAGAGAATAAGACAGAGTGACAGAGGAGGACACCAAGTGTTCCCACTGGGTTCTGTACTTAAGTGCATGGCACACACCCTATGCATGTCCACACATGTATACAACAAACACACACACACACACACACACACACACACACACACACACACACAGCTTTGAGACAGCAAAGGAAATAATTACCAGAATGAAGAGACAGTCTACAGAACGGGAGAAAATATTTGCCATCTATTTATTTGACAAGGGGTTAATAACAGAATACATAAGGAGCTCAAAAAGAACAAATAATTCAGTCAATAAATGGACATATAAATTGAATAAATGTTTCTGAAAAGAAGAAACACAAATGACCAATATGGCTCATGCCTGTAATCTCTGCACTTGGCAAGCTGAAGCAGGAGGATGAAAAGTGTGAGGAAGTCTGAGCATACAGTGAGTTCCAGGTCAGCCTGAGCTACAGAGGGGGAATTGGCCCGGTATATCCACAGGGGCTGTGGAGATGGCTCAGTCATGGAAGTGACTGCAGGTGCAATCCGGAGGACCTGAGTGTAGATCCTCAGCATTCACTTAAAAAGTGGGTGTGACTGTGTACATCTGTAACCCCAGAGCTGGGTGGGGGACACAGGTGGGTCCCTAGACAGCCAGTCTAGCCAATTCATGAGTGTTGGGTTCAGTGAGTCACTGTCTAAAAAAAAGTGAAGTGGAGAACAATAGATAAGGCTATCTGATCTCTGGTCTCCACACATGCACACACATGCACTACATATACACACACACACACACACACACACACACACACACACACAGAGAGACAGAGACAGAGAGAGAGATAGAGAGAGACACAGAGAGACAGAGAGAGAAACAAAACAAAAAATACATTTAAAAATGTCTAACATTCAACAGGCAGTAATGGCGCACACCTTTAATCCCAGTACTCGGGAGGCAGAGGCAGGTGGATCTCTGTGAGTTCAAGGCCAGCCTGCTCTACAGAGCTAGTTCTAATATACAGAGAAACCCTGTCTTGGCAGGGGAGGGAAAAATATATATATATATATATAGATAGATAGATAGATAGATAGATAGATAGTTAGATAGATATAGATATATATCTATATATATGTCCAAAAAAAAAGTCCAACATCCTAAACCATACAAGTGATGCAAGTCAAGAGCCAGCAAGACGGCTAGGTGGGTAGAGGCACCTGCAGCTCAAGCCTGACAGTCTGAGTTCAATCCCCAGAACCCATGGAAAGGTGGGAGGGAGAACCCACCCCAAAGAGTTGTCTATGGCTTCCACAAAAGGGCCATGACACATGTGCTCCCCGAAACATCATATACACACATGTAACAAGAAATAAAAAAAATTCAAAAGAAGAAAGGTAAAACTATACTGAGGTTGTATCTCACCCCAGACAGATAGGCTGTCAAGAAAACAACAGGGAAGGAGAGATGACCTCACGGTTCAGAGTGCTTCCTGCTCTTCCAGAGGACCTGAGTTCGGGTCCCAGCACTCACACAGGCGGCTTACAACTTCCTGTAACACCTGCTGCAGGCGATCCAACACCGTCTTCTGGCCTCTGAGAGTACGTGCATACATGTGGCAGACACCCACAGAGAGACACACACACACACAAAAATCTTTTAAAGAAGAAAACAACCAATTTTAGTGATAATGCCGGATGGGAGGAGGGGATGCGTGGACACAACCCTCATTCATCGAGGGCAGGAGTGTCAATCAATCCAGCAACCGTGGAAACCAGTGTGGAAGCTTGACAAAAGTAAACTAGCACAGGGTGGGGCTGTAGCTCAGTGTGAAAGCATGCTGCGCTTAGTGCATGCTGGGTTTGCCACACACACACATACACTCTCACACATACACACACACACACACACACACACACACACTCAGATGCTCATGCCGCGTGACTCCCGGTATACACTGGAAGGAAGCCACGTCAGCCTACACACACAACGGAATATTATTCAGCCACAAAGAACAAATTCATTTTCAGGAGAGTGGACAGAGCTGGAGACCATCCTATACAAAAGAAGCCAGATCAAACAGGCCGAGTAAACGATAGTGTTTACTCACATGCAGAATCTAGACTAAAAAAAAAACCATGAAAGTCGACAAGAGACCATAAAGGGGAGGACAAGAGAGAATGATAGGGGACAAATATGATCGAAGTACATGTCATGTGAAACCCAGTATTTCATAAAATAATTAAAAAAGAAGAGAAGCTTCAGGACGGCGGGATCTGAGAGGGCCCTTCCAAAACCGGGAATTTCACGGAGGGTTTCAGAAGCGGGAAGCACAGCCCAGCTTAGGCAAAGCGGCGGAAATGAGAGGGAGGGAAGTGGAGACGAGGCCAACAGCGTGGGGTGGAAGGTCTCGGCCCTCAGGAGCAGCAGCAGCTGTCCTCTACAGACTTCCACGCAAAACCATGACAGGGGCAGAGCTGCAGCTCAGGGTGAGGAGCATGACGGAAGCCGCTGAGGACAGGTATCCTCAGGCCTCACCTCTTCAACCTCATTCTCACACCTGCAATGCCTGCCACCGCCCCACGTGTGCTCCAGCCACACGGCACCATCCCAGCCCGCCCAGACCCTCTCCTCTTGCCTTTCTTCTTCGGCCCTCCTTTCTCTCAGGCCTTCTCCTCACAGCCCAGGGCTTCACTCACTGCAGATGCCTCCTAAGCCCTTGTCAGCGATCCAGCCCTTGCCCCACGGACCTCATCTGCATTTATGTATCTCCTCCTCCTGACAACCCTAACTCCGATGCTTGAAACAGAATCTGACATAATCCCCACAATAAACCTTCCTTGTGTTAACGGATTAGCAGTATCCCATTGCACTCTGAGGTTCAAAACCCTGCTCATCTTTTTTGTGGTGCTGGGCATTGATCCTAGGGTCTCATACATGCTAGGCAAGCCCTGTACCACTGAGCTATATCCATAGGCTTTCTTGCTTTGTCTTTTGACACAGGGTCTCGTTAAGTTGCCCAGGCTGCTACTGAACTCACTCTAGTTTACATAGACTTTGAACTTGTAATCCTCCTGCTTCAGCCTCCCATGTAGCTGGGATTGCAGGCAACTCACTTCCACACTTCCTCCCTTGCTCACCATTTCCTGTACAAAGTCCATTTTCCCTTGCTCGGTCCTTGTTCAGTGTTACCATGCATGTCCACAAGGACCATGTGAAATACCAGTGTCCCTGAAGCCCTGCTTGGTTCTATCTTTTAGAGCACATAATAAAGTTCTAGTTTCCTTGTAGGGAATATAGCAGGCTTTGGACAAATTAGACAGGCTAGGTCTGAATCCTATCACAACTCTCTACACGTGACCTCTGGCAAAGTTATGAAACCTCTCCAGCCTTTAGCTTCCTCATCTGTAAAATAGGAATAATGCTAGCATTCATGAATCTACTCCTGTTAGTGGACCAAATGAGGTAAATAATGCATGCAAAGTACTACACAATATTTGAAATCTCAATATCAGGTATTAAGTGCTGGCCACTCTCTTTAACATCATTATTAAAGGGAAATGTACTTCATATCTCTGTGTTCTCAATAGGGTATCAATCAGAGAGCCATTAACTGTCTACAGAATGACTTTTTTTTTTTTTTTTTTTTTTGGACAAGGTCCTACTATAAAGCGCCAGTGGTCTGGAAATCACTGTTTACACCAGGCTGGCCTCAAACTTGCAGCAATCCTCCTGCCTCTGCAATCTCAAGTACTGGAATTATGAACATAAGCCACCAAACCCAGCCTTGAATAACCAACTTTAATCTACAAAACTGCATCCTTTAAATATCCTTGAGATTTCCCAAAGCTCTTTTTTCTCCCCACTTTATTGGTGTTCCTCCACTCCCAACTTACCTGGTGTAAAATAGTATATCGTTCACGATACAGCTCAGCTTTATCTCTTGCTGTTCCAAACAAGGTTGGTGCAGCATGATTAGTCATTGATAGACTAGAAAAAAAAAGGATTGCCATTTAAAATACATACATATATATTTTTACATACACAACACACACACACACACACACAAAAATATTAACACAAAGGTCGACCAAAAGTCAAACATAAAACTATATACTTTGTGAAAAAATATACAACTGAAATTAATCAATAAACAGAAAGATGGCCCAGTGGATAAGAGCACTTGTTGCTCTTGCAGAGGTCCTAAGTTCAATTCCCAGTACCCATAAGGAAGCTAAAAACTGTGTGTAGCTCCAGCTTCAGGAGATCCAGCACCCTCTTCTGAAGTCCACAGACACCAGGCACACGTATGGTACACACTCATACATGTAAAATAAATAAACCTTTAAAAAATTTAAAACAATAAATGATACATGGTATACTTACGGAAGAAATTTTTTTCTTTCTGAATTGTACAAAAAATGTGGAATATCAAAAGCTCCAATGATATTGAAAATATGCTCTCTGAAAAACAACCCATAAAACACAGATCCAACTTACTAAAATGCAAGTATTATAGATCAACACTAATAATTCACATTATAAGCTTTTGCACATTTTCTTCGAGCCATGTACCATTTTTTTTAGAGAGCCACAAATAAGAGGATAAAGTTTTTAGCTTGTACATTCTACTTTCAAGAGATACGAAGGTCACAGGTGTGACAGTGCCCCCCCCCCATAACCCATGCACTAGGAAGGCAGAGCCTAGGCTATATAGTGAGACCTGTCTTAAACAAACCACCAAAGAGTAAATTACACTTTTGATGTTCAATTTAATTCATTCACAGCACACAGACTATTAAATAGATCGGGAACACACCATGTCAGTAATAAACAAATACTATACTCTCACTAGAACAAGATAGTAAAGACAAATTATTCAGTAATAAAATTTATAATGTAGGCCATCACTTCAGACGAAACAAATAAGGACAGCTTCTACTGTAGAGCTATTGATCACTAATTGTTTTCCCATGAAAAGAGGCACTGAGTAACCGTCCCACAGGAAAATGTAGCTTTACCCACATACATGGTCTCATCCACCGACTGGCTGCACTCCTGGACTGCTGTTTCCACTACGGATCGTTCGATCATATTTGAAGACACTGAGAAAGGAAGTTCAAAGTCCAGATTTCAAACAGGGATGGAGACTCAGGGAAGGCAGCACCCACCTAGCAGCCCAGCACTTGGGCATTGGAAGCAGGAGGAACAGGAGTTCAAGGCTATTCTGGGCCACATAGAGAATCTGAGGCCAACCTAGGCTACATGAGACCCTGGCTATAGTAGCACACAGCAATAATCAGAGCACTTTTGAGGCACGCGCGCGCACACACACACACACACACACACACACACACACACACACTCAATATACCCATTCTTATTGATGGTAGAGCAACTTTGAATATCAGCCTAAGAACACAGCTAAAACAGTATAGAAAGCAACACAAACTTAGGCCTGATCAGAAAGTGAGTATCCTTGATCACTCTGTTTTCAGGCAAAATACCATATGCCATTAGATATTGATATATGATTAGGAGGTGTGGCTTTGTTGGAGTGGGTACGGCCTTGTTGGAGGAAGTGTGTCACTGTGGGGGCGGGCTTTGAGGTTTCCTATGCTCAGGATACCACCCAGTGAGTCAGTCGACTTCCTGTTGCCTGAAAGACGTAGGACTCTCAGCTATTCCTCCAGCACCACATCTGCCTGCATGCTGCCATTCTCCCCACCATGATGATAATGGACTGAACCTCTAAACTGTAAGAGAGTCCCCTCAATTAAATGTTTTCCTCATAAGAGGTGCCATGGACATGGTATCTCTTCACAGAAGCAACAGAAACCTTAACTAAGACATAGAGTGTGTTTAAAATCCTGCCTTTAGAAGCCAAGAGAGAACAAATTCTCTCCTGTATTAAGTAGAAAGAGATGAGGGGGTAAAATTCCTATCCTGTGGGCAGTAGAAACATTGGAGCATCTCTCCTTTTTCGGCCGGTATCTCTGGTAGCAGATGAAGTATTTGACCCAATAGACCAGGAAAGTTAGGCCTTCTCACTTTTCTTTTTCCCCCAAACATTTACGAGTATCTAACTTAATAAGACACAGTCACAGGTGTGCAGAGAGAAATAAGTGACCATTAAGGATCAGATCAGTGACATGATTCAGTAGATAAAGACAGTTGCCACAGAACTCTGATGACATGAGTTTGGTCCTCAGACCCACATGGTAGAAGGACAGAACCCACTCCAAAGTTGCCCTCTGACCTCCACATACGTACTGTGGCATAGGTGCACACGCACACATGCAAAATGATAATAATAATAATAATAATAATAATAATAATATAATAATAATAATGTAATTCTTTGAAGGACAAGATCAAATTCAAGAGTTAAACATAGAAAAGAGGCTATGGTAATTCCACCTCCCCAAGGGGATTGGAAACTACAAAAGGGCCCTTAAGGAATAAATAGAATATCCTAAGGTCACAATTGAACTAACCCTTTGGGAAAAGATACTATGATGTGTATACCTCAGAACTCTGGAATCTCTTAGTGAATGGAGGCTCACTTTCCATTTTAATCGAAATCTGAGGACACAAAGCTATAGCAATCTAGAAATCATCAACAAATGTTACTTACAGGGCTGCTTTTCAACTGCATCGATGATCTTTTCTAGGGTCTCTTCAAGCTCTAATTCAGTGACAGACTGAAGAGCTTCAGTGAGAAACTTGGTGGCTTCACTAGTGAGAGAAAGAAGAAGCCAAGAATTCCCCAACATTCAGAAACTGCCCATTCATTCCTCCCTTCAAGGGGTTCTCATTTTGCCTATAGTTTCTGAACAAAACTATCCTTCTACCCTGGCTAAAAAACTGGTTTTGTTGTTTTGATTTTGAGTTTTGGGTTCTGTTTTGTTTCTTTGTGTAGCCCTGGCTGTCCTGGAACTTGCTCTGTAGACCAGGCTGGTCTTGAACTCACAGAGGTCCACCTATCTCTGCCTCCTGAGTGCTGGGATTATAGGCATGCGCCACCACTGCCTAATAAAACTGTTTTGTTTGGTGGCAGTGGTCGAAACAAACTGTTACTTAAACCTTATAAAACTCAAACTTTATAAAAAGCCAACAGAACTAAAACCTCAGCTCTCTCTAAAGCCTGAAGTATCAAGGCTTGAAACAGCTAATTCAAAAATAAGCAAACAATTAAAATAACAACAAATCCCTGCAAGCAGATCACGCTAAAATACCTTTAAAAAAAAATCTAAATGAACTGGATACCCCAGACATCTCAGATGAACCCGTGTTGACCAGAGTGTATGAGACCCAAAGCAGAAACCCGAACTCTTAAGTCTCATCTGGATTCCTGGCCCACAGAAAATGTAGGCTAAAACGTGAGTGCAGTTTTAGTCTCTAAACCATAGGGTAATCTGTTACACGGCAATAGATAACTAACACACTATCGTTCCGCAGTAAAGCTCCATGCTGGTTAATTCTCTCATGGTGTTTGAAACTAAAGCATTTGAATGTATGTCTCACTGAATCGTTCAATGAGCTTCCAACAGCTTAATAATAGTTCATTTTCGGTGAAAGGAAAGGAGAGTTAATTGATCAATTACTCCTCTTTTCAAATGTAAGAAATTAATGGAACTAAATCCGTCACTTTCTCCCAGGTTGACCCTTGGACACTACTAGGCAAAACGTAAAGTTAAAAGTTCCATAAAGCTCACGGTTATGAAAACAAAACAAAAAAAATTGCATGACTCAAAAACGTATGGCTAGTGTTGGCATTCTGGCCCGGCCCCTTGGGGACCCGATACACAAGCTTAGCAGGTACTTAAAACGTGTATTGTAAAATGTAAAGATAATGTAATTACGAGAGCTCTTGGAGATGTTCATTCTACAGGACTAAAAATGGCACACTACAGCCAGGAAAGCTGCCTTTTGGGCAAACTGAAAACTAGGAAATCTACCCCAAAAAAACCCCAAAACCAAAAATCTATCCGGTTTTTAGTTCTCCAGGCAATAATGAGAATCCAAAACGGAGACGGGTGGGTGGGAAGCTCACAGTCTGTAACATAAATCGCCACCAGACACGCAGACGGATTTCCCCAGGTCTCACTCCTTTGACGTGTCTCTCTGTAACTTCCCGTAGTAACACTGTAACGATTTGCATCCCGTAGAGACGGGGACCTCCGCGGATCTGAGGACCTTAAACCTGGCATCTTCCCGGGCTCAGGAGGCCCCCGGCGGCGCAGCTCCGCCCAGCCGGGAAGTAACATTTGCACCCCGCGCGAGCGTCGCGGAAACCCGGGGAGGCTCTGCAGCCTCCCATGCGCCAGGCCGACCTCTCCTCTTACAACGGAAATAGTCTAAGGGTCTCTGCACGCCCGGGGCACTGCGGCGGGACAGCTTGTCTCGCGACTCACCCTCTGAGCAGCAAGCCGCGAAGCTTGAAAGCTGACACAGCGCGGCTCCGCAGCCGCTCCGGCGCCATGTTCGCGATTTGGCGCCACCGCCGGGACCCCGCCCCTCCCGGACTAGACACGCCCCTTGCCCCGCCCCCGCCGGCGCGCCCCGCCCCCAGGTTCTTAGACTAGTGAGTTGGGTGTTTGTCTCTCTACACACTGCAAGGGCCCTGGGAATCTCAGATCCTAATCCTGAAGCAGGAAGCCATCGGCGCGCCCGCCATGCCTGGGGAGTGAAGCAAGAGTGATCTAAATGGGAACAAGCTTCCTTTATCCCAAGTCCATTTTGAACACTCAGCTCCGTCACATTCAGCTACCCTCTCTACCTTCCACCTTCTCTGACTCTGTCCAAGCTTCCTGCACCCAGGATCTTCCCTTCCAAGACCATGAGAGGTGCAGGGCAGTCCTGTTTACCAGTTCTACACAAGCCCTGGGAAATATTGAGTCTTCACTGTTTCCCCCAGCAGGTACTCTCTCCACCACCCCCATCCAACCAGCATTTTAGTTGAGGGCCTCTTGACAATGCGCTGTCATTAGCAATTTAAATATATTAATGGATGTGTTTCACACATTAATTAGCAGTGTCCCACTTTTTCCACGACAGACTTTTTTTTTAACAGATGGATAAACAAACCAAAGGTTATAAATGGCTGGCTTGAGGTGAACTGTCCAACAAGTAGACTCAGTTAGGCCATATTTTAAAATGTTTGTTCTTGCTGAGTGTGGTGGCACATGCCTTTATCCCAGGACTCAGATGGCAGAGGCAGGCAAATTTCTGTGAGTTCTGGGGCAACTTGTTCTATCTACATAGTGAGTTCCAGGCCAGTCAATGATAAACATTGAGACCTTATATAAAAATAAATAAATAATAAAATGCTTGCCCCGGCGAAATGAATAAACCATGGAATGCTTATAAGTGAGCATGTAACTTTATGGGACACAAGGACGTGCTGGGCATGATGTCACAGGTCAGTAATTCTAGCACTAAGAAGGAAATGTAAGGATCAGGAGTTAAAGGCCAGCTCCAATGTCATAGAAGCCTAGGTAGGATACATGAGACTTTGTGGGAGGACGGAGGCAAATAAGCAAAAACATGAAAATGATTTCTAAGGAGGTGTATGCATGCAATTATCTCTGGGACATTTAGTTAAGTTTTTTTTTTTTTTAAGGGGGCTGGAGAGATTATTCAGCAGTTAAGAGCACGGGCTGTTCTTCCAGAGGTCCTGAGTTCAATTCCCAGCAACCACATGGTGGCTCACAACCATCTGGTGTCCTCTTCTGGTGTGCAGGCATACATGCAGACAGAGCGCTGTATACATAATAAATAAATAAATCTTTTTTTTTTTTTTTTTTGGTTTTTTAGAGACAGGGTTTCTCTGTGTAGCTTTGCGCCTTTCCTGGATCTCGCTCTGTAGACCAGGCTGGCCTCGAACTCACAAAGATCCGCCTGCCTCTGCCTCCCAAGTGCTGGGATTAAAGGCGTGCACCACCATCGCCCCTTTTTTTAAAAAATCTTTTTTAAAAGCATATGTATATTTGCTTGATTTTTACATTTTAAAACTTTTAGCCAGGGGGTGGTGCATGCCTTTAATGCCAGGGAGGCAGAGGCAGGCAGATCTCTGTGAGTTGAAGGCTAGCCTGGACTACAGAGCCAAGGCTACACAGATTAAACCCTCTCTTGAAAAACAAAAGAACCAAAACAAAACAACAACAAAAACTTGAAAAGTTAAACTAGACAAAAAGTGAGAGATCCCAGCTGTGGTGCTTTGAATGAGAACTATCCCCCATGGGCTCAGGCATGGGAACGCTTGGTTCCCAGTTGGTGGCGCTGTTTGTTTGGGGAGGGTTAGGTGGTGCGGCCTTGCTGAAGGAGGTGTGTCCCGAGGCTTTGATACTATGTAGCTTCGCCCTACTTCCGGTTCTCTTTCTCTGGGTGCTTGCCTTTGGAGCTCCCAGCTTCCTGTTTCTGCTGTTGTTGCCATGCCTCGGTGGGTAAAAGTGGTTGCTTTGCAAGCCTGAGGACCTGGGTTCTAATCCGCAGAGCCTACATAAATCCAGGTGTGGTGGCGAGAGTCTGTAATCCCAGCATTTCTGCAGCCAAGTAGGAGATGAAGACAGGAGGATCTCCAGAAGCTCATGGGCCAGCCACAGTGAACAACTAAGAGACCCTGTCTGAAACGGGGTTGAAAGACAAGGACAGACACTCCAGTTTGTCTTCTGACTTCAACATGCATGCTGTGGTGGCACACACGTGGATGCATACATGGATACATCACACACACACACACACACACACACACACACACCTGAAAAATTAAAAGAATTAAACTTGTCCTGGGGTGGCAATTACACCCCACCTCTCCCAGAACTATGCTATATACATTTCTCCACTGCAAGAGAACATTCTGGGGGTGGAATGTATTACTGGGACACACCCTGCATGCCAGCATTGGAGTTTTACCGAGAGTACAAACTGTAAAGGCAGTCATAGTGGTTGATTAAGACAGGAACCTGTGAAGTTGCCTGTCTTGATGAGGTCTATGACTATCAAACAGTACAGACTGCCCGGGAGCTGTAATGAAATCACAAAATCCTTTATGAAGTTAGACAGGGTAGAGAGAACGTGCCCTGTCGACGGCCAGAGGGAGGCTGTGAAACGGCAAGACGGCTCCTGAGAAGTGAGTGGCTTACAGAGAGTTGGACACAGCAGTGGCCATTGTACCCCATGTCACTCCTTTGACAGAGCAGTTCATATAAGTGACGGGATCTCTCTAAATCATATTTGACCTTGCTAAATGCCTTTTCAGTGGTCCTTTAGCATGTGGATGCCAAGACCAACTCACACTCACTGTTAGGAAGGACATTACACCTTCAGAGACCTCCACCAAGGTTACTGCCACAGGTTCTACCCCAGGAACAGTAAAGACAGGTTACCAAAGTATAGAGATATAGGATGGTGACCCAGGACCTTGCTTTGTTGTTTGGCCTATTTTCACTAAAAGGGGTTCATTATGTAGATGAAGTGATGCAAAACTGAGTATTTTTCAGATTTAGAAAAGCATCCGAGGGCTGGGGAGATGGCTCAGTTGATAAAGTGCCTGCCACATGAACATGAGGACCTGAGTTCAGATCTCTAGCACCCACATAAAACTCGGGTATGGGGCCAGGCTGTGGTGGCGCACGCCTTTAATCCCAGTACTGGGGAGGCAGAGGCAGGTGGATCTCTGAGTTTGAGGCCAGCCTGGTCTACAGAGCAAGTTCCAGGACAGCCAGGGCTACACAGAGAAATCCTGTCTTGAGTGAAAAAAAAAAAAAAAAAAAAAAAAAGGTAGACATAGAGGCCTGCATGTAGTTTTAACACTGGGAGTGGGGCAGAGACAGATGGATCCCCAGAACTTACTGGCCACCCAGTCTAGCCAATTGATGAGCTCTGGGTTCAGTGAGAGGCTGTGTCTCAAAAAACAGGGGGCAGGGCAGTAAAGGAAGACACTCAACATCAACCTACACACACACACACACACACACACACACACACACACACGCATATCGCATATTTGCCTACACACTATATACATACAAAAATTTAAAAAGTATTGCAAAGAAAGGCATCTGAAAGACCAGGTGTACCTAAAGAATCAGGATGAGGGTTGGTGGTGCACGCCTTTAATTCCAGCAGAGGCAGGTGGATTTCTGTGAGTTTGAGGCCAGCCTGGTTTATATAACAGGTTTCAGGACAGCTAGAGCTACATAACAGAGAGACCCTGTTTAAAAAACCAATTAAAAAAGAGGACAGGAGACCATTCCACATTATGTGCACTGGGCAAGTACAGTTATAAAATTCTTAGGAGGATTATGGCCTGGTAAAAAACATATGACCCCAGACAAAGTTATTAAGAAAATCATAAATAGTCAGAACTTGTGAATGTAAAACAGATGCAGGTATTTGCAGAGCTCTGAGGCCATTGATATATATTATTTTTCTTTTTGGTTATTCAAGACAGAGTTTCTCTGTGTAGCCCTGACTGTCCTGGAACTTGCTCTATAGACCAGGCTGGCCTCGAAATTAGAGATCCACTTGGCTCTGCCTCCTTAGTGTTGGAATTAAAAGCGTGTGCCACCACTGCCCGGTCCACTGATTTACTTTCATACCCCACTTCACCCATTACCCATCCTTTTAATAACATGATAAAAAGGGGGAGGGGTGCCCTGTGGGCTCAAGAAAGGCTCAAGAAGCTTTGATTAGGCTAAAATCCTTGTAAAACAAGCTAAATAGGCATGTGTCCCATTATATCAGTGTCCCTTCATGTTAGAAGTTGCCAGGATCTCAGAGGGTGATAGCTGGAAGTTATAGCAAAACCAACCTGATTAGTAAACAAACAGTTTCAATGGGATTTTGGTCCTGATCATGGGAAGAGGAAAAAGCTGGAATATATTCCTGGGATAGAATTGGGAGTTGTTTTTTCTTTTTTTCTCTTTTTTTTTGGGGGGGGGGGGTTTCTCTGTGTAGCTTTGCGCCTCTCCTGGAACTCATTTGGTAGCCCAGGCTGGCCTTGAACTCACAAAGATCCGCCTGGCTCTGCCTCCCGAGTGCTGGGATTAAAGGCATGTGCCACCACCGCCCGGCCGGGAGTTGTTTTTAAAAGCATTGCAACAGGACAACTCCATCACAGGTACCTCAGTAATACTAAGGACAGATTGCCAAAGCTCAGGTTGGGTTGAAGGCCTTCGAGGCCTCTTTTCTGGGGTGGCGCAGAATCAGACTTTCAAAAGTGGTATGCTCAGTCACAACCATGAGCTGTGGTGTCTGCCGGCCCCACCATGAATGCCACGAGGCTAGGCTGGGGCCAGTGTCCTTTCAAGCCAGTGGACCTCCACCAGTAACTGAACCAACAGCCAAGCCAGGAAGGGACCCTCCTTATCCCTGTTAATGCCTGGCATATGAATGACATGGCGAGGGCACCAGACAAGAATGGGTGGCTGTAGCAATACCAATAAAAATGGCTATCATACATCAGCCAGTGACTAAGAGTAATATTGTGTCTTTGTCACTGTTCTGTTGCTGAGAAGAGACACCATGACCAAGGCAACTCCTAAAAAAGGAAGCATTTAATTGGGGGCTTGCTTACAGTTTTAGAGTCCATGTTCATCGTGGCAGGAAGCAGACAGGCATGGCTCTGGGGAAGAAGCTGAGAGCTTTACATCCTGATCTGCAGGCAGGAGGCAGAGAGAGTGACACTGGTGTGGGCTTTTGAAACCTCAAAGCCAGCTCCCAGTCACACACCTCCAACAAGGCCACGCCTCCTGATCCTTTCCAAACAGTTCAACTGGGGACTAGGAATTCAAATATATGAGCCCATGGGGGCCATTACCATTCAAACCAACACATAATGGACAGTATAATAGCTCATGAAACTTAGCCTTAGATAATCTATACTGGCATATTCAGAGATATATTCAGATGGAAAAGAGAAAATTGGCAAGTTCTAGGTTGACTACCTTGGGGGACAATAGATATGGGAGAAAATATATTGCAGATATCAGTATCCTGGCGCTTTCTGTTTAGTAACCCATAGTTCATTGAGTCTTCACAGAAATCAAAAAGCATATGCCCTTATTAGAATATGGGTCATCTGCTTTCAAGTGTCCTTTGGAGCCTGCCTGTTGTAGAATATTATTTTAAGGTGTGTTACTTTTGTTTATGTTGCATTTGTTTAACTCTGTGAAGCTGTGTTACTTTGTCTGCCTAAAACACCTGATGGTCTAATAAAGAACTGAACAGCCAATAGTGAGAAAGAAGAAAGGATAGGTGGGGCTGGCAGGCAGAGAGAATATATAGAAGGAAAAATCTGGGAGGAAGAAGGAGTAGCCTGAGAAGGAGGAGAACTCCAGGAGCCAGTCACCCAGCTATACAGCCAGACACGGAATAAGAAGGAAAGAAAAGCTATACAGGAATTGAGAAAGATAAAAGCCCAGAGGCAAAAGATAAATGGGATCATTTAAGTTAAGGAAAGCTGGCTAGAAACAAGCCAAGCCAAAGGCCAGGCATTTATAATTAAGAATAAGCCTCCATGTGCAATTTATTTGGGAGCTGGGTGGAGGGGGCCCCAAAAGAACAAAAACAAACAACAATACCTGCCCACTAGGTTCCTATAAAGTTTGACCACAGAGAAACCAACATAGACCAAGGCATTCCCATGAAATGTTCCAGTATGCTGCAAAGTGTCCAAACATGTGAGGCCTATTCTCAACTATGTTCATGGCATATGAATGTTATGATGAGGCAAATAGATAAATCTACCCATCCTGTATGGGGTTGGCAAGTAAACCACGTAGGACTTATGCCTGTCAGGGATGTGCTAATATGCCCTTACCTGTGTGGACGGCCACAGACCTCTTGCAAGTGTTTCCATGCAAATAAGCATCAGGCAAGGCTATGGTTAAGGGCTTCATCCAGCTCAACATTGTGTATAGACACTCCAGAGAATTGACGGTGACGGGGGCACTCCTTTCTCAAATACTGGTGTGCAGAACTGGACTAGAGACAACCATCTCCAGTGGTACTTCCACCTACCTTACAACCCTACAGGGGCTGGGTTACTAAAACCTTTGAATGGAGATACCCTGCAAGTGTAGGGCACTCCCACAAGCCATGGGATATTAAACAAGCAAACAAAAATACCAGAGACAGAAATATAAGGCAGGTGGAGCCCATTTAGTCTGAGGATTTGTAGAGACAGGATGTCCTATTCAGTCTGAGATTTTGTAGAGCTAAGAAGTCTCTAGTGGTTGGCTGCTCTGCTTCTCTGATCTATCAGCTTTCACCCTAATATCTGACTCTGGGTTTTTATTGTTAAGACTAATTAGATTCTCGCATCGAAAGGTGACTTCAGCTGAGGAGTTCAATGATGGATGACCCATTCTGTAGACAGTATCTTTCCCCAGTAATTGCTGTCATTGCCCATTGGGCCCATGAACAAAGGGGCCATGGTAGCAGAGATGGGGTTATGCATGGGCTCAACAACATGGACTTCCACTCATGGCTACAGCTGCTGCTGGGGGCCAGATCTGCCAACAGCGGAGACCAACACTGAGCCTTAGATATGGCACCATTCATCAGGGTGACCAGTCAACAATTTGGTGGCAGGTTGACTACGTTGGACCACTTTCTCCATGGAAAGGACAACTCTTTGTCCTTCCTGGAGTAGATACTTATTCTGGTTGTGGATTTGCCTTTCCTGTACAGAATGCTTCTGCCAAAACCACCACCCACAGACTTACAGAATGCCTGATTCACTGACATGGTATTCCACACATTATTGCTTCTAACCAAGGAACTCACCTCACAGCCTTAGAAGTATAACACTGGGCCCACACTCATGGGATCCACTGGTCTTACCATGTTCCTCACCATCCTGGAGCAGCTGGCCTGATAGAAAGACGGAATAGTCTTTTGAAGACACAGTTACAGAACCAACAGGGAGGCAGCAGCATGGAGGGCTGGGGCAGGGTTCTCCAGAAGGAAGTATATGCTTTGAATCAGTGTCCAATATGTGGTACAGTTTCTCCCATAGCCAGGATCCATGGGTGCAGGAATCAGGGTGTGGAAAGGGGAACAGTTCCCCTCACTGTCACTCCTAGTGACCCACTAGGAAAGTTTTTGCTTCCTGTTCCCGCTACCCTAGGTTCTGCTGGCCTAGAAGTTTTGGTTCCAGAGGAGAGAGCACTCCTGCCAGGAGCCGTAACAAACCTTCCATTGAACTAGAAGCTCAGACATCCCCCTGGTCATTTTGGACTTCTGATGCCTTTAAACCAACAGGCTAGGAAAAGAATAACAGTGTCAGGAGGGGTGATTGATCCAGATTACCATGGGGAAATTGGATTGCATCTCCAGAATGGAGGTAAGAAAGATGATGTCTGGAGTGCAGGAAATCCTTTAGGGTGTCTCTTGTTGCTATGGTGCCCTTGATTAAAGTTAATGGAAAACTACCACAGCCTAATCCAGGCAGTATGACAAAGGGCACAGACCTGTCAGGAATGAAGGTATGGGTCACTCCTCCAGGAAAAGAGCCAAGGCCTGCTGAGGTGCTTGCCAAGAGTGGAGGAAATACAGAATAGGTAGTAGAGGAAGACAGTTATAAGTACCAGCTAAGGCTGTGACCTGTTACAGAAACAAAGATTATACTTAACATGAATGTTTCTGTAGTATTTTGGTAACAATGCATTTGCACAGATATTTATGTTTTCTTTCTTCAATTTCCTTATCATGTGATGTAACATCAGTTAAGAGAATATCAATGGTTATGGTATTTAAGCTTGAGATACTAAAAGAATGTCTCTCAAGGGACATTGCCACCTACTCAAAATTTATAATGCATTTTCGGTTGTCTAAGGGATAGCTATATATGTTAGGTATAATTATCACCTGGTTAAATAGACAATGTGTTTGTGATTGTATGTGAGATAGTTATATTATGTTTAGCATTATGACCTGGTTATTGTTTTCATGGTTAATTCTAAATTAATCATGACATAAGGAGATATGATTGTGTATCAGGTTGGCAAGGGGTGGATTGTGATGGCTATTCTTGGTTGTCTACTGGACTATATCTGGAATTAACTAAAATCCAAAAATAGAGGGCATGTCTGTGAGGAATTTTTGCTTAATTTGAAGTTGGTAGATCCACTTTTTTTTTTTTCCAATACAAGGTTTCTCTGTGTAGCCCTGGCTGTCCCAGAACTCACTCTGTAGACCAGACTGGCCTTGTACTCAGATCTGCCTGCCTCTGCCTCCCGAGTGCTGGGATTAAAGGCATGTGCCACCACTGCCCGGCTTGGTAGATCCACTTCTAATAAGGATTTTGAGTCAGGAAGACATTCATCTTTAATCTGAGAAGTCACACCTTTAATCTGGGCTGCATCTTCTGCTGGAGGACATGGAAGAAGGAAGCTTTTGCCTTTCTGCCTGCTTGCCCTTTCCTTGCTAGCAAATCTATTCCTTTACTGGCATCAGAGCCTTCTTCTTCAGAATTCCAGCATATAATAAGGACCAGCTGAAACACCCAGCCTTGTGGACTGAGTACCTAGTGGCTTCTTGGACTTAAGAGTTCACAGCCAGCCATTGTTGGATTAGCCGGTCTACAGCCCCAAGCCATTTTAATAAATCCCCTTTCTACATAGAGATTCATTCTATAATTTCTGTTACTCTAGAGAGCCCGAATACAGATGGCAATTCTCTGCTGCCAAAGATACCACATACCACATGCCTTGGTGGAAGGACATGGGGAAATCAATATGGGGCTGAACTGGCCCTTCCTCCTCCTGGCTAGCTTTCATAGTTCTGGCATGCACTATGGAAGCTGCTTAGGGGAAAATTGTAACCAATGGTCCCACTTGGCTGGGGATGCTGAAGGTTGCAGTATCAACATGTCAGGCCTGATGTGCCCACTGATGAAACTATTATAGGTACGACCAACGTATAGATACAATTATTTTCTGATTGGATTCATGGACCATTCCACAAGAGGGAATTGGTGCCTGGTTCTGTAAACCTGAACAAAAGCCCATGGCGGGGGAGACCTTAGGCTTTATGAAAAGCTGCTGCTGTTCTTTGGCTAAATGATGTGTGTCTGTCTAACTGCCTTCTGAATATTTGTGTTTAAGCCCCTCCATTAGTGCAGCAGTCATCTTTGGTCAGTGATGTTTCTCTTTTTATAACAAGCAACAGTTACTGCAGAGACTCAACTGGTCGAAGTGCTTTTGAATGCCCAGCCCGAATTGAACATCTATACATCCTATCCAAACCTCAGGGGACATCCTGGAAAAGGAGGTGGAAAGATGATGGTACGAGGTGGAATGTTGTAGAAAGCTATCAGCATTGTGATTATGCCGTGGGGGAGGGGCTCCCCGCCATCCGTGGATTTATAGACAGTTAACAGTTGCAAGGGAAGAGTTCCCAAGCTCCCGCCCCCCACCTTTTGTAGGCAGTTAACAGTTGCTAGGCAGAGACAATTGATTCAGCGGTATAGCACATGCTCTTGTAACTGTAATTAAACCCACTGGTTCATCAACCGGAACTTGAACGGAATTGTTTCTTTTGACCTGTTGAATAGAGGTTTGTTCCTCTCCCAGAAAAAGTTTATACAAGTAGCAAGACACAGAGCTGGGTAGACAATAACGCTTTCTGCTGGGTTAAAGAGAATTGTGCCTGTGTACGTACACACACGTTATCACGAAGAAACACTAGAAACTATCACTCAGTGCCTCAGGCACCAACGCCTTCTACTGTGATTAGCACGTAAATAAGTACACGTGAAGGAAAAAGAAAAACATAAGCACCCACACGCTACAAAAACAAAAGCAAAAACCTCAGATATGACTTCCGGCCTAAAAAAAAAAAATAGTCGGACGTGGCGGTGCATGCACTCTGGAGGCTGAGGCAGGAGGATTGGCCGAGCACTGACTGAAGGACAAAAAAGCCCGGAGGATGCCTATGTCAATCAACTGGCCCAGGTGAGGTTCATAAACCCAGTACGTGGCACAGGTGCAGGAAAATGAGAACACTCCTTCATGGAACTGGAGAGATGGCCTCAGAGGACCCAGGTGTGATTCCCGGCACCCACATGGAGGTTCCCAACTGCCCAGAACTCCAGTTCCTCGATGTACATGGTACAACGACATACATTCAAGCCGAATACTCACAAGCATAAAATAATTTAAAATAAATAAATAAATAAAATGAGCATCGCGAGAAGGAAGTGAAGGAAACGGTTCCAGAGGAATAAAGACCTAACAAGTGCAGACAGTGGCTGCAGAGAAGCTTCAGGGAGAGGAGCGGAGTGAGTCAGGGGAGCGCACGCACGCGTTCCGGGGAGCACCCGGGGTCCCCCGACCCGGGCGGCGGCCGCGCAGACGCGCAGGTTCCTGGGTTCCGCCTCCGCCAATCTGGACCCTCCTCGCGTTGCGTTCGTGCGTGCGAGCCGGCGCCGCCGAGCTGGCCGGGCCGCGGAGGGCGGATGGCGGACTCGCAGGCGTTCTGCGTGGCCGAGGAGCGCAGCGGCCACTGCGCCGTGGTGGACGGACACTTCCTCTACGTGTGGGGGGGCTACGTGGTAAGGGGAAGGGGCGGGCGCGCCGGGGCGGCGCGGGAGCGGCGGCTGGGGGATGACGGCCGGCGACGCGGCACCCACCCCCCCACCCCAGCAGGCTTCCAGGCGGCTCGCCTGCGCAGCGCACCCCACTCGCCGCGGGCCGTCCGTGGTCGCTCCGGCTCCCAAAGCCACCCACCCGGGGTCCCAGGGTGCGTGGCTCCTCCCGCCTCCGTGGCGCAGGACTGGAGAGGACCCCCAGGACGCCGTGCCGGGTTATTCTGTCCATCTATTGCCACGGTGCGACTCAAAATACCCAAGTCACCAAGCAGTTAACCGTATCAGCTATTTTTAGTGGCATTTCTTTGCTAATTAAGTACTTCTGGAGTCTCAGAATAGATCCGTGTTCGCAACACTACACCACGGAGTTTTGTGGTTGAAAATTCGTATTACCATGGCGGTTGGAATGTGCGTTTTGTTTTGTTTCTATGATTGTAGGATGAGAGCAGGGATTATCGAGTTGGAAAAGTGATTCAGATATACACGCCAACCCCGTTCGTTTACAGATTAGAAAATAAGCCCTGCGGAAGCCCTACTGCAAATAGAAGATACATCTTCTGACTTATCTATACCTTTATATCACAGACCTGTAACACGAGTGAATGACATCGAAATAAAGTGCATACTGTGTGTGTTAAGAATTCTCAGGTCCAAGTGGGTTTTTGTTGTTGTTTTGTGTGTTTATTCCTAATTTAGTTCAGTACCAGAAAAAAAAAATCAGAAATTGTTTTTGAGTGCCCACTATATATGGCATTTCCCTAGGGACTCTCAGTCTTAATCAATAGGATGATCTACGATCTAATCTGTAAGGTGACCCTGTATAGCAGACAGGTCTCTATTTTAATATTTATTTTACGTTCATGAGTGTTTTACCTGTATGTATGTCTGTGTATCTTGTGTATGCTTGCTGCCCACGTAGGTCAGAGGAGGGTGCTGGAGCCTGGAACTGGCAAGACACTGTTGTGAGCCACCATGTGGGTGCTGGGAATCCAGGTTCTCTGGGAGAGCAGCCAGTGCTCTTAGCCACTGAGCCAACTCTTCTGCCCCAAGTCTCCATTTTCTAAAGAAAGGCATTGACCCCTTGATGGTCATGTGACACCAGGGGCTGCTTTCTGGAGCTTTGTTTTATTAATTAATTTAACTAATTGAGACAGGATCTCACACTGCAGCTCACGCAGGCTGGCCTGGAATTTCTTGTGTAGCCCAGGTTGGCCACAGAGTCAGGGCTAGCTTCCTGTTTTTGTCTCCCAAGTGTTCAAATGTACAGGCATGAGTGACCACAGGTAGCTCTCCCATTTGTTTTTAGCTTTTTTTTCTTTTTCTCTATTCTCTCATCCTTCCTTCCTTCCCTCGTTCCTTCCTTCCTTCCTTCCTTTCTTTCTTTCTTTCTTTCTTTCTTTCTTTCTTTCTTTCTTTCTTTCTATAAATTTGTCTGGTTTTTGTTTGTTTTGTTTTGAAACAGGTCTCTAGTACCACAGGTTGGCCTTGAACTCCTGATCCTTCAGCTTCCACCTCCTGAGTGTTGGAATTACTAGTGGTCCTCTCCTGGCCTGGTTTCTTTGAATTTGTTTTTTGGGAAAAACTAGTTTATACATAATACACAATAATGGCTGTGTGCACATAATACATACATATATATATATGATGGCAGTGTACACATAAAGGCTTTTTTAATGTTTTTAAGTTCTACCACTTGGAGATATAGACTTACTAAACTTTATCTGCTGAGTTTCTATTGGGTTGTGTTGATAATGGTATAAGTTTAAATGGAAAAAAATTAAAATAATAATCTTGCCAGCCAGGTTGTGTAGCAGCATTCCTGTAATGCCTGAACTTGGGAGGCATAGAGGGAGAAGCAGTTGGGGGGCCTTCTCTGTTACATTGTGAGTTCAGGGGTAGCCTGGACTACATGAGACCTTGTCTCAAAAATAATAGTCATCTTCTAATATCGCATCTTTGTATGAATTCACTTTAACTCCATAAGTGAAATAGATCAGTGCAGAATTCTTTGAGGCCATAAAGGAAGGGTCTGATTGTTCTAAATCTTATTTTGCTCTTGAAAATTGTAATCGGTAGGAGTCCAGTTCTCCAGCAGGCAGCTAAAGAATGTTCCAAAGAGCAAAGGCACTACAGACGTAACCCTGAAAGAAACAACACAGGTTTAAACCCTGAGTCTATTACTTTTTAAATCCCAGGTATCATCAGCAGTCTAATAACATCCCAGGTATAAGTAGAAGGGAGGGCGGAGTAGGAGGCAAAAGAGACAGCATGCCTTCTCTCCAGAAAACACGGGATCCTTCCAACAGCTCTTTTGAGCAGGAGATGGCTGAAAGGTCCTGGAAGCTCGAGGGATTCAGCTGACAGGTCCTGGAAGCTGGAGGGATTCCAGCAGTCGGAGGTTAAGAATATGGTTGGTGTTATCTGTTTTATATTCTAACCAGTTTTCCTCATCAATGCAAACAGTGCATGTGTGGAAGTTGACAGATGTGTGTCCTGAAAACTCCGATACCTGTCTGAAGTACTTCGGGCTTGAACCAGTTTTAAAGAGCAATGTATCTTTGTCTCAAGAGGCCACCATAGTTCATGCTAGAATATTCTTTTGTTCTATGTTCCTCTATGTCTTTTCTAGTTTATTGACATCCATACAGGTTGCCAGTGCAGCTGGCTGGACCATGAAATGTGAGCCATTTCCCAGATTTCAAAGGAAGAGTCACTGTATGTCCGTAGATGGTGTATATTCCTCTCGGGACCTCATTCAGACAGTTCTGTTTCTCCAACAGGACTGAAAAGGATGAGTTTTTCTCTGAACTAAAAGAAAATTTAATCTATGAATATGAAAATCTAGCCTGCTGTGTATGGAAGATCAGTTTATGAAGTGTTTGAAAAGAGTGAAGGGAAGAGAGAGGGGGCTTTGGTACCAGACACTAAAGGACCTCACGGCTCTGAGGTCATCAGTAGGTCCATCTCCTGATGGTGCCACAGGCTGGGAGAGAGATGGCAGAAACAGCCAGGCTATGAGACTATTTTTGTTTGTAAAAGTAGCATTTTGAATCTGGACAACCAGTTATACAATAAATGCTTCTTCTAAGATAACCGGAGGAAATTGGTGTCAGAGCCTTAGGACCAGTAATTAACCATAGGAAAATTGAACTTCACCGTGGGCAAGACAGGACTATTTTAAAGTCTTGGGCTGAGAAAAGAAAAATCTGAATTAGAAAAATGTATAAAGAAAAAAAAATGGCAGATCAATTTAAAAAAAAAAAAAGACTTTTAAAAAAGCACTACAAAGTGAGAAACCCAGTGGCAGATGAGGAAATACTTGTAATGTGTGTGATAGACTGAAGACCTACAAAAGCCAACAGCAGCTGATAAGCAAGCTTCAAAGAAGTGGAGGGGCCCAGGAGGTGAGTCCTTGCCTCTGTCCATGAAGCCCTGGGTTGGATTGAAACACTGGCCTGTGGTGCACACTAGTAACCCAGCACTGAAGAGATAGAGATAGAAGGAGCCGATGTTCAGGGCATCCTTGGCTATATGGGGAGCTAAAAGCCAGTCTGGGCCAGAGATTCTGTCAAAGAAAAAAAAATTAAAAAATAGGAGTAAAACATAAAACTGAGCACTGACCTGTAGAGCCTGACGCTGGCACCACAGTCTCAGAAGATGCCGGCATAAGAGGCAGTGGTACAAACTGCATCTCCGTGTTTGTCGGTCTGCAGGCTTTACTGTGCTGTGACCTCAGAGCTTGTTCTCTGCAAGACCAGATGCTGGGCCTTCAGTCTCCCTGGTGACCCGTGAACTACTTAATAGTCATTTCTTAAATGTTTATGAGGTGTGTGTTTGTTTCGAGACAGGGTTTCTCTCTGTAGCCCTGGCTATCCTGGAACTCACTCTGTAGACCAGGCTGGCCTCGAACTCACAGAGATCCACCTGCCTCTGCCTCCCCAGTGCTGAGATTAAAGGTGTGCACCACTATGCCCATCTAAATTTTATGGATTTTTATATACACCAAGGAACACATAAAATATCACGTATAGATAAACACACTCACCTGCCGGATTAAACAGGGCCAGGGAGATGGCTCAGCAGGTCAGGGTGGTTGATCTAAGCTCAGTGACCTAAGTTTGCTCCTTGGAACCCACACGGTAGAAGGAGGCAGCTGGCTCCTGCAGGTTGTCACCTTATGGGTTATGTGCATGCCTTCTGCCCCCCACCCAAAAAAAACCCAAATATAAAGAAAAATTTTTAGAATTAGCACTATCACTTTGAAAGTTTCTTGTTTATCTTTCTTGGTTTAGCACACAGCTTTCCTCCCCCCTCCCACAGATTATCATTACTTTTGTTGTTGTTGTTGTTTTGTTTTGGCTGTGTAGTGTAGCATGCCAATATCATGGGCTGTATCTTAACATAAACTGCCTTTGAATGGGAGACTCCTTCCCAGCACGTTTAGCAGGACAACCCACACAACTTAGAGTTGTTTAGACCGTTTAGAATGGGATGTGGGGAGGAGGAGAGCCTGTGGCCAATCTTTCTTTGCGTTGTGCATATGTGTATCTGTGTGTAGGTGTGTGCACATGAGTGCAGTTGTTCAAGGAGTCCAGAAAAGAGCGTTTGGTCCTCTGAAGCTGGAGTTTCAGGCAGTGGTGAGCTATCCAGTGTGGTGTGGGAACTGAACTTGGGTCCTCTGCAAGAGCACTCATGCTCGGTCGCTGGGTCATCTCTCCAGCCCGTGTGGGGTTTCTTTTCTTTTATTAATTCCTGTGACTTTGCTCCTCTGTTGGCTGAGGGAGTTTTACATTTTCTTTTAACATCATGAAGCCTTGAAGCTCTTTCAGACAAATTTGATGCTATAATGAAACCTGCCACTTGGTCAGCACTGTTCAGGCTCGGGGTTCACTATTCCATTAGAACTGTTGACTCCGTTCTTTAATTCTTGTTACAGATCTTATGGGGGGATGCTTTTGAGTATTTAGGTCTATGTTCCATCATTGTTCCTGTTATTTTTTTAAATTACTTTTTCTTTTGAGTCAGGGTCTTTTTGTTTTGTTTTGTTTTTCCAGACAGGGTTTCTCTGCTTAGCTCTGATTGTCCTGGAACTGCTCCTTAGACCCAGGCTGGCCTGGAACTCAGATCCGCCTGCCTCTGTCTCCCGAGTGCTAGGATTAAAGGTGTGCACTGCTGCCACTGCCACCACCACCACCTGGCCTTGAGTCAGGGTCTTATGTATCCCAGGCTTCCCTCAAAGTTGCTGTATAGTCAAGGCTAACCTTCAGCCCTTGATGCTCCTGACTCTCTCTTGAGTGCTGGGATCGAGGTGTGCATTCTGCTCAGTTTATGTGCTGTGATGGACTGGGGCTTTGTGTAAACTAGGTAAGCAGTACACCAACTGAGCTACAGCCCCTGTGCCCTTCTATTTTAAGGCTGAATGTTCTGTTTTCATAATTGTCTGAGCCCTTGGTATCTACCTTCTTACCAGATGATCAATGTCTTGAATTCCTTCTTTGTCGCTTTTTAACAGTTTCATTACTCATGCATCTGTAAACAGTATAGTATTTGATCTGAGAATTATAGCATATTCTCCTTTTAGATTTATGCTTTTTTGTTTTGTTTTGTTTTGGTTCTTTTGGGGGGGGTTGGTTTTATTTATTTTTTTATTTTTTTGAGACAGTTTCTCTGTGTAGCCCTGGCTGTCCTGGAACTGCTTTGTAGACCAGGCTGGTCCTGAACTCACAAAGATCTGCCTGCCCCTGCCTCCTGAGTGTTGGGATCAAAGGCTTGTGCTACCATCTACAGGCACATTGTTTTTTAAAATCAGTTTTACTTGTTCTTTTTTAAAATCAATATGTGTATGTATATACAGCTGCTCTGTGTGTGTGTGTGTGTGTGTGTGTGTGTGTGTGTGTGTGTGTGTCTGTGTGTACACGTGTGTACCTACAGAGGCCAAAAGAGGGCATCAGATTCCCTGAGGTAGGAGTATCTGGTCGTTGTGAGCCACTCAAGCTCCTGACATGCATGCTGGGATCTAAACCCTAGCTCTCTGGAAGAACAGCAAATGCTCTTAACCACTGAGCTATCTCTACAACCGCTACTTATGTATGCTTTGTTTAACCATCCAGAGTATACTTGTATGGCTAGTCCTCTTTATCTATCTATCTATCTATCTATCTATCTATCTATCTATCTATCTAGGATTTTCGAGACAGGGTTTCTCTGTGTGGTCTTGGCTATCCTGGAACTCTTCATAGAACAGGTTGGCCTCAAACTCAGAGATCTGCCTGCCTCTTCCTCTGAGTGCTGGGATTAAACCTAGAAATTAATCTGCCTGCCGCCATCACCACCAGCATCACCACCCCAATCACCACTCCACCTGCCCCCTCTTAGTCCTCTTATTATCCATTCCAGTTCTTCAGTGCCTGTGCTAAAAAAAACTTCATTAAATATCACCAAATATTTCTCAAATACATTGCAAGCCATGATCCATTTATTTGAAGTGATTTCTGTTTAGTGTTGTGTTATGTAAACTTACTGTTACCAATATAGTCCACTGTTGGTGAATGTTGTTCTTTTTTTTTTTTTTTTTTTTTTTTTTGCTATAATCAGCAATGCTGCAGTGAGCATTCTTACATGTCTATTATACATGCACCTGGTCTGTGCATTCTCTAGGCATGTACCAAAGAATAGAATGTTGGGCCACTTGTCAGACAAATTGAATTGGAGATTTCAGACTGTTGACAAAATATTTGTATTCATTTGCATCTCCACCAGCCCCCTCATTCTTCCGCATCCTCAACAACATTTGGTACCATCTGCCCTTAATTTTTCTGCCAACACAGTGAGGGCAACATGGTATTTCATTGCGGTTTTGGTTTTCCTTGCTCAGATGAATGATGTTTGTCATGTGTGTGTGTGTGTGTGTGTGTGTGTGTGTGTGTGTGTGTGTGTGTGATATGCATGCAGGGACATGAGGACTTGGTTGCACATGTGGAGGTCAAAGGGTAACTTTCTGGAATTGTATCTCTCCTTCCACCTTGGTTTGAGGTAGGGTCCCATTGTTTCTGCCATGCTGCAGCAGATTCCAGGCTAGCTGGTGCTCGGGTCTCTGGGCAGTTCCCCTGTCTCCACCTCCATGTCTGGGTGCTAAACTGGGGTTGCCAGGCTGGTGTGGTAAGTGCTTTTCCCACAGATCCAGCTTGATTGTCAAGGTTACTGACAAGCGTCAGTTGTTTCCATAACTTTGTGGTCTGTTTGTGTTTTCTCTTTTGTGAAAATACTGGTCTGTGTGTTTTCCTGGTGGGTTGTGTTTTTGTTTTGATTTTTAAGATTCACATGAATTCTTTTAGTTTATAGTTATGTGAATTGAAAATGATGGGCCAGTGAGATGGCTCAGCAGGTGTGAGTACTTGCTGTCAACCTGACGGACCTGAGATTGATCCCCAGAACCCACATTGTAGAAAGAGAGAACCAACGCCCACATATGTCTTCTGATCTCCGCAGGTACACTGTGGCGCGCGCGCGCGCGTGCACACACACACACACACACACACACACACACACACACACTTTAAAAGAAAATGCCCTCTCACATTGGAGCAGTGGCTCAGTGGTTAAGAGTGTTAGGTGCTCTGGAGGACTGGCGTTCATTTCCAAGTGCCCACAAGGTTACTGACAATCTTCTGTAATGCCAGTCCCAAGGAATCCAACACCCTCTCCTGACCTCCTCAGTCATGTGGTGCACAGACATACATGCAAAAAAAAAAAAAAAAAAAACCCAAAAAACAAGACAAACAAATAAAAAAACCAAAAAGCACTTACACACTTAAAAATAAATACAATTTGAAAAGAAAAATAAAATGTCATTTCAGTTTGGAGTTTACCTTTAACTTTCTCAATAATTCTTTGTTTGGACAAACTTTTTTATAAACTATTCTAATATGATTTTAATTTAGTTTCAGCCTTTTCCTTGGTGCTTTGTGCTTTCTGTATCCTGTGTCCATTATTTCCTAAACATCTTAGTTTGCCTTTCATGTTTAAACCTTGCTTTAGTGGATTTTTGCTGTTGCTCTGGTTCAGTGTGAGGGATTTTTATCTCTGTCTGTCTGTCTGTCTGTCTGTCTGTCTGTCTATGTATGTATCTATCTATCTAAACTATACATGTGTCCCCTTTTCCACTCTAAGAATTGCCTCTTGGTGACTTCCTTCTTCTCCCTTGGATAATCTCAGAGGTTTATCAGCCTTCTGAAGAGTGAGCTCAATTTACTGGATCCTCCGTACTTTATTTTTCTTCGTTATTAGTGTCTATCTTTTATCACTTCTAGCACCTGTGATTTATATGGTGGTTTTTGTTTTTGTGACAGAACCTTTCTTTGCAGGCCCAGCTGTCTTGAAACTCGATATGTAGACCAGGCTGGCCTTGAACTAGCCAGGTCATCCTCCTGCGTCTGACTCCCAAGTATGGGCTAACAGGTGCGAACTCCTCCCACCAGCTTATTCTGCTTTATTTCGTGAACTTCTTGGTGCTTTTGTTTTTGTCTAGGACTGAGAATCGAACCTAGGACCTTGCCAGCAAGCTCTCTATTGCTGAGCTGTGTCTCAAGCCCTCTCTATTTGGGGACGTGTGTCACACTAGTCAGGCAGGCACTGAAGTGACTGTTCCTGGCTCAGCCTCTTAAGTATCAGAGGTGGCAGACTGCTGCACCAGCTCAGCTCTTCCTTGAACTTCTGAACTTGGACTCTTAGGTCGCTCCTTTAAAATTGGTTAACATACTTGAGGCTATCCGTTTCCTTACAGGCACCTCTTTAGCTGTAAATTTGGATAGGCAATATTTTGTCAGTTTACAATTCTAAGTATTTTTTTGTTTTGCTTCTGTTTTTTCAAGACTGGGTTTCTCTGACTTGTAGCCCTGGCTGTCCTAGAACTCCCTCTATAGACCAGGCTGGCCTCCAACTCAGATCAGCCTGCCTCTGCCTCCAGAGTGCTAAGATTAAAGGCGTGTGCCGCCACAGCCTGGCATACTTTGTATTTTTCATTATTTATTGGACCTGTAATTTACTTAAGGAAGCATTCAAAATTTCTAAACTTACAACAGTATTCTTTTAAACATTAGTTAGTTAGTTAGTTAGTTAGTTAGTTAGTTAGTTAGTTAGTTTTTATGAGACAGGGTTTCTCTGTGTGGTCCTGGCTGTCCTGGAACTTGCTCTGTAGCCCAGGCTGGCTTGAACTCACAAAGATCAGAGATTTCCTGCCTCTGCCTTCTGAGCTGGAATGAGAGGCACATGCCCCCACTGGCCTGGCACGCTTTGTCACTGAATGTGTTTCGTTTCCTCCTCTCTGCTCTTCCTCATTCTCCTTCCTTCACTTTCTTGATTTGAGGATTGCTTCAGAAGGTCTTGTTCCTTTTCAGCTTCTTTATGTTTACATAGAACTTATGTGACTTATTTTTAGTCATTTCATAGCTGCTCTACTTACTTTAATATGAATGCTTCATAAAGCTCAAAGTTAAAATTTACATTTATTTACTTATTTGTATGTGTCTGTGTTGCAGGATGTGGGTGTGCCTGCCACCACGAATGTGTAGAGGTCAGAGGACAATTTGCAGAAAAATCAGTTCTCTTCTTCCACCATGAGGGTTCCCAGAGATGTAATTCAGGTTATGGGCTTGGCAGCAAGTTCGTTCACTCACAACCTTCTTGTTGGCCCTCAAAGTTAGATTTTAAGTTAAAAGTTCCAGTACTGGGTCGGGGCTGCAGCAGAGCTGGTTGCTGGAGCATGTGCTTAGCATGCACAGAAGCCTCAGATTCAGAGGCTGCTGGCGGAGGTTGATGAGAATGAGGAGTGTTGTGATAGCAGGGTCCACTGCAGGTAATTTAGTGTGGATGGCTGGTTTGCTCCTTTGCTTCTCTGTGACGGGAGCAGAGGATTGGGAAGAGATGGAATCAGGAGAATGGGTCGGGTTAAAAGATGAGTCAAATCATATTTGGCTGCTCATAGGAACGATCCATGGAGAAGGAAACTTGATGTGGAAGAGAAGGGATTGGTTTGAAGAGGCATCTCAGTGGTTAAGAGTGTTTCCTGCCCTTCAATAAGACCTGATTCTGTTGGCAGCAGCCATGTCAGGTGCCTCCAAACCACCTGGAACTCCAGCTCCAAGGGTCCCCACGCCTTTCGCCTCTATGTGCTCCTGCACAGACATGCACACACACACACATATATTTTTTTAAGTTCCATTTAAGAAGGTGTAATGGGGTGAAGGCCCTGAGCAACTACCTCCAACGTCTTTGATTTGTGCCTCTCTTGTGTTTCTGGATCACCCCGTGACATGTTAGTCAAATAGATTTTTTTAAATCACTGGGCTAAAGTGAAGGTACAGTCAGTTTTTCAGGAATTAATCTGCTTAGCCATCCAGCATAAGTTCCATTTGCCTTTTACATGTGAGAACATTTTCCGAAGCTCTGGGAAACTATAGTAAGAGCTGTGACCTCTGCCCTCCTGGTGTTGGTGGTGAGTTGTAACAAGTAGATGTGACCTCTGCCCTCATGGTGTTAGTGGTGAGTTGTAACAAGTAGATGTGACCTCTGCCCTCTTGGTGTTGGTGGTGAGTTGCAGGCCTGCCTGAGCAGTAAAGTGAAGCATTATCTCAAACAAACAAAAACCAAATAATGTTTTTTAAGGTGTAAAGAGATCCAAGGTAACAGCTTTTCAACCTGCTGGGGGAAACTAATCACAGAAGTTTCCCACGAATCGCCAGGCCTGGGAATCACGAGTAAACCAGGCTTCGGAGACAGTGATGCTGAGGACACAGTAGGCACTCATGGAGCAGTACTTTGTCGTTGGACCACCAGCCTGCAAATAACAACATGGAGACTCGTTATTAATTATGAAAGCTTGGTCATAGCTTAGCAGTGGTCCCATTAGCTCTTATAACTTAAATTAGCCTGTTTTTACTAATCTACCTTCTTCCATATGGCTCGGTTACCTCTACTTTGTACCATATGTCCAACCTCTCCAGTGTTTCCCTGGTGTCTCTATACTGCCCATCATGCTTCCTCCACATTTGGCTGGTGACTCTGCCTTTCTTCTTCCCAGAGTACTCTCTGTCCCCGGAAGTCCCGCCTAACCTCTTCCTGCCTAGCTATTGGCCATTCAGATCTTTATTACACCAATCACAGCAATCCATCTTCACACAGTGTGCAAATGTCCTACAACACACTCAAAATGCATTCAATGGGTTAAGGTATCTGGTGCAGTGTGCCTAGTTATATCTTCAAAAAAAAAAAACTTCAAAAACCTTCTTTCCCCAACTGTCTTCACTCTGAAGAGTCTTCTATAATGTGTGACCTACGATGCTCTGCTGTGTCTTTTAGTGTTTTTCTACGTGAAAAGTTAGCTACCTTAAGCCTTTTTCTTGAGACTCAGATATTTTTCATTTTATTCTAAACACTTGTTTCAGCTTTTCTCACCCCAAGGAACTATTTGTTACTATATAATTGAAAAATGGTAATTTGTATATTCTTTATTTTTAGTCTATTGAAGACAATGAGGTATATTTGCCGAATGATGAAATTTGGACCTATGATATTGATAGTGGACTGTGGTAAGTAATTTTAAATCATAAAATGTCAAGTCTTCTAACTGAGAGAGGCTTTAATAGACTACAGGGAATTCAAGAGCATACTTCGACCATCCGACATTTATGATGTCCACCTCTCCTCTCTCCAGTTCATTCCCTGTCCCTCATCCCTTCCCTGCTGCATTCCTTGTCCCTCACCATTCCTTTCAAAGCCATCACTGTCTCTGAACACTGTTTTACACAGCTGATTCCCAGTTTTACTCAGTGACAGTGAGAAATTTGTGATTATCCCCCTTCCCCAGCTGGATGAAGAGTCTTTATTATGGATCTCTTTACACTTTTTTATTTGTTGTTTTCTTTTATTTGGGGGATAGGGTCTCACTTTGTAACCCAGACAGGCCCACAATCTCATTGTCCTGTCTCAGTTTCCCCAGCACTTGGGACTGTGACGGCACCTGGCTACAACTACATTTTACTTATAGTTGGCCATGATGCTTTTCATGGGAAGAGTACTCAGGGAGTTTAAAGGGAGCTTTTGTCTTCTGGAAAGCTAAGAGATTCTCTGTGGTCCTTGTTGCAGGAAAATGCACCCAATGGAAGGAGAGCTCCCCACCTCCATGTCAGGAAGCTGTGGGGCTTGCATCAATGGCAGGCTGTATGTTTTTGGAGGATATGATGACAAAGGATACAGCAACCGAGTAATCCTTCCTTTTATTTCAAGAGTGCAGCCAAGTTAATTTCCGATGTGCCGTCTCACGTCACACATCCGCACATATTTTAGAAAGAAGATAACTGGAGTGCATCCTGAGTGTGTAGTCACTAGGCATTAAAGATAGATGGAGAACACAGCAGCCATGTTCTTTCTCCGTGGTTCGCTACTTCAGTTAGCTGCATTCTCCATGGTTACCCACAGGCAAGGGAGGGTGGGTACACGGAGGGACGACAGGACACCGTTGCGGTGTGTTTTACACATCATTTGCTTCTGGAAGCCTTTCTTGTTTTCATCAGTTCTATGATTTAAATTTTCTAATGGATATTTATTGGAAATAAACGTTGGGTTAGTTTTTGGATGGCAGTCCCCTCCCCCTACACAGATTTTTTTTCCAGATGCCTGGGTCCTAACAGTACTGTCATCTTTTAAAAGCTTTACATTGTCAATTTACGAACAAGAGATGGAACTTATACCTGGGAAAAAATCACCAAGTTTGATGGCCAACCACCCACACCACGTGACAAGCTTTCCTGCTGGGTGTATAAGGACAGGTAAATTTGCACCTGAACTTTAATGTCCTGAAGTTAGGATACAGCCTTTGGCCAAACTGCAGGAAACGCCACGTTTTCTGGTAATTATAGACGTTGATGTCAGTAGCAACTGCAGTCCTAAACCTGGTAAGAACTGCGTCATAAAAGTGAACATGGAAGAAGGATATTTGGATTTTTTCACCTTGAATAATTCATTTAAGTTTCTAGATCATCAGCACATTGACATGATTAAAAACTGAAGCCATGTTGAAAAGTACACGGCGGAAGGCCAGCTGCCTCTGTGTACCTGTCCACCTTGACTTCCCTTTTGCCCCTACCACAAAAGCCCGAAGTCTGTATTTCTTTTGTTCTTAGGGTGTGGCTTCCACACATCTGCTCCTGGAATCTTCTAAACTGTAGACCTCAAAAGCCTATTAAAGCACAGTCCCTGGCAGTCTGAATTTTCGAAACTCCTCAAATGATTCCAAGGAACAACTTTGCTCAAGTCCAGGCGTCTCCAGTGGTTGAAAGCTGAAATCGTCTCCAGGAGATTTGTTTACCTGTCCTCTCGAATTTCAGCTCCTTTTCCACTTCAGTTCTTAGAATTTAACCCAGGGCTTCACACAAGCTAGGCAAGCACTATCCTACTAATTATACCGCAAGCCCCTATTCCAGCTTTTGATACTGAGCTACAGAGTCAGGACATGAGTTCACAACCGCTAGGCTGGCTTTCTTCTGACTCTAATTTGCTATCCCAGCCCAAGCATGACTATTGGCAGCTTGGTGGTTTTTCTCTACAAGTCTGTATATACCTAGTTTCCTCTCTCCTGCCCTTGCAGGAGAGTGCCTGTGGGTCTCTTCTCTCCTACTGTGGGTTCATCGCCTGCTGGAGTTATTTCCTTTATGTCTCATTGTTCCCTCAGTTCTTTGATGTTTTAAACTATAATTGTGTAGTTTATTTGGTTTGTTTAGGTGGTTAAGGTAAGAGAAGCAATCTATTTCAAATTCCTTTTTAAAAAAGTGATTTTATGGAGCTGAGCATGGTGGTGCACTTTAATCCCATACTTGGATGGCAGAGGCAGATAGTTTTCTGTGAGTTCCAGGCCAGCCTGGTCTACAAAGCAAGTTCCAGGACTGTTGCTAATTAGTCAATAAATAAAACACTGATTGGCCATTGGCTAGGCAGGAAGTGTAAGCGGGACAAGGAGGAGAATAAAGCTGGGAAGTGGAAGGCTGAGTCAGAGAGACACTGCCAGCCGCCACGATGACAAACAGCATGTGAAGATGCCGGTAAACCACGAGCCATGTGGCAAGGTATAGATTAATGAAAATGAATTAATTTAAGCTGTAAGAACAGTTAGCAAGAAGCCTGCCACGGCCATACAGTTTGTAACCAATATAAGTCTCTGTGTTTACTTGGTTGGGTCTGAGCGGCTGTGGGACTGGCAGGTGAGAGAGATTTGCCGTGACTGTGGGCCTGGCAGGAAAACTCTAGCTACACAGGACAGCCAGGACCACACAGAGAAACCTTGTCTCAAATAAATAGATAGATAGATAGATAGATAGATAGATAGATAGATAGATAGATAAATAGATAGATTAAAAATAAATAAATAAAATGATTTATTACTTATTTTTGTTTTAAATGTGCATTGGTGTTTTGCCTGCATGTATGAGGGTATTGAGCAGACAGTTGTGAGCTGCCATATGGGTGCTAGGAATTGAACCCTGATCCTCTGGAAGAGCAGCCAGTGCTCTTAACCACTGAGCCATCTCTTCAGCCCCTCAAATCCCTTTTGTGTGTGTGGCTTTGGAGGCAGGGTCTCACTCTGGAGTTGGCCTTGAATTCATTATGTAGCCCAGGCTGACTTGGGAACGCCTGGGAAGCCTCCTGTCTCAGCTTCCTGAGTGCTAGAATTGCAGGCATGGGCAATGGTGCCCAGCTATTGCAACCAGCTCTCAACAAACTAGAAGCAAGACCGCCAAAGTGTGTCCTTTGCGTTTGTTTTTCAGATTAATATATTTCGGTGGTTATGGGTACAGGAGGCACAATGAACTTCAAGACTGTTTTGATGTCCATGATGCATCTTGGGTAAGGAAGTAATTACTCTTTAATTTTTTCCCTTTAATTCAGCATCACTTTAAGCCTTAGGAATAATGACTTAAATCATTTTCTCTCTCTCTCTCTCTCTCTCTCTCTCTCTCTCTCTCTCTCGCTCTCGCTCTCGCTCTCGCTCTCGCTCTCTCTCTTTTTCAAGACAGGCTTTCTCTGGTAGCTTTGGAGTCTGTGTGTTGTTCGAATCTTAGGTGATCTTTTAATAAAAAAACCCAGAGCCAGATATGCGGGTGAAAGCTGAAAGATCAGAGAAGCAGAACAGCCAGCCACTAGTTCTTACCTTTACAAAATCCTCAGCCTAAAGAGAGAGAGTTCCTGCTTCCTCACGCCTTATATACCTTTTTCTGCCCTGTTATATTACTTTTTGGGATTAAAAGTGTGTGTGCTTCCCAAGCAAAGGCATGAGATCTCAAGTGCTGGAATTAAAGGCGTGTGCCACCACTGCCTGACCTCTGTGTCTAATCTAGTGGCTGGCTCTGTGCTCTGATCCTCAGGCAAGTTTATTAGGGTACACAATGTATCACCACTGTTGGTGGACCAGGCTGTCCTGGAACTCAGAGAGATCTACCTGCCTCTGCCTCCCGAGTGCTGGATTTAAGGTGTTAGTCACCACTCCCAGCTATGCAAAACATTTTTTAAATTGGGGGGGGGCACTAAATCGCTTGGTAAAGTAGAAGGGATCAATTAGAACCCAACTTTAAAATTATTTATTTATTTACTTACTTACTGATTTTTCGAGACAGGGTTTCTCTGTGTAGCCCTGGCTGTCCTGGAACTCACTCTATAGACCAGGCTGGCCTCGAACTCAGAGATCTGCCTGTCTCTGCCTCCTGAGTGCTTGGATTCAGACATGTGCCATCCATGCCTACTGAACTTAACTTTTTTTTCTTTTTTTTTTTTCTTCTTGAACTTAACTTTTTTTAACCTTTATTTTTATAATATGTGTATAGATGTTCTTCCTGCATGTATGTCTGTACACCATGTGTGTGCAGTTTTGGCAGAGTCTGGGACTAGAGTTACAAACAGTTGTAAGCCGCCATGTGAGTGCTGGGAATTGAACCTGGGTCCTCTGGAAGAGCAGCTAGTGCTCTGAAATGTCTAGCAGTCTTTCCAGCCCACTCCCCGCCCCCCCCCCCCCCGCCACTCCCCAATAGGTACTTTTTTGAATACAGGAAACAACAGCCATCTGAAGTTTATTATAGCAAAGATAAGGTTTGGAATAGGTTTCAAAACATAAATATTCGCCGGGCGGTGGTGGCGCATGCCTTTAATCCCAGCACTCGGGAGGCAGAGCCAGGTGGATCTCTGTGAGTTCGAGGCCAGCCTGGGCTACCAAGTGAGTTCCAGGAAAGGCGCAAAGCTACACAGAGAAACCCTGTCTCAAAAAAAAAAAAAAAAAACAAACAAAAAACAACAAAAAAAACCATAAATATTCATTCTCGTGCATCTGAAGAAGAGGAAACTCGTCGAGTGAGGGGGTCGCAGTACTGGAGGTGGGCGACACTTCGGCACTTCGGCATGGGCTTGAGGGGCAGCTGTGAGGTGTGGCGTGCGCCTGGCTTTACCACTGTGAGGACACTCAACTGCTTGTGTGTGGTGCCCGTCGCTTCACCAGTAAATATGTAGCAGAACTGTGCTGGGGTTTGGCTACGAAGCTCTCAACTGTTTGCTTCTGTTTTAGGAAGGGCAGATATTCTGGGGTTGGCACAACGACGTCCATGTGTTTGACACAAAGACAAGGACTTGGTCTCAACCAGAAATTAAAGTAAGTGCTACTGAGTTACCTGGAGGCCTCTGGAGCTGAAGCCCTTCCTCTCCCCAGTTCCCTTTCTTAATAAACTCTTTTCTGCTTCTGGAGGGAAGGGAGGATGTTACTTTTATAGCCGTGGATATTTTCAAAATCTCTTTTCTTCCTAAGTTACTTGGTTTTAGTAATTGGGTTTGTAATTGCATGTAAAATAATTTCCTCTCTTCCTCCCCTTCTGTCTTTGGTGTTTTGAGAGGACCTCACTACGTAGACTACACTGGCCTCAGACTTCTTCCAACCTCTACCTCCCCAGTGCTAGGATTAAAGGTGGGGCCACTACAGCCAGCCGAAGAAGCGCCCTTGAAAAGTTCCCTTAAAAACTACTAACAATTACTTTTCTCTCTTTCTTCCTTTTTCTTTTTTTTTTTCCTTTGTTTTTTAGACAGGGTTTCTCTGTGTAGCCCTGGCTGTCCTGCAACTCGCTGTATAGACTAGGCTGGTGTTGAACTCACAGAGATCCAACTGCCTCTGTCTCCTGAGTGTTGGAATTAAAGGCGTGCGCCACCACTGCCAGGCTTGGTTTTTTTTTTTGTTGTTTTTTTTTGTTTTTTGTTTTGTTTTTTTTTGAGAAAGGGTCTCAGGTAGACCAGGCTGACCTCAAACTTGCTCTGTAGTTGAGGCTAGCCTTGAACTCCTGCCTCTACCTTCCTGGTGCTGGTATTACAGACATGACTGACAAGCTCAGCCTCCATAATCACTCTTTACCCCTAAGTGTCTGCGTGAATTATTAGAGTTCATTTTTTAAAACAGAGTCCATGAGGTTTTTTTTTTTTTTTTTTTTTTGAGACAGGGTTTCTCTGTGTAGCTTTGTGTCTTTCCTGGAACTCACTTGGTAGCCCAGGCTGGCCTTGAACTCACAGAGATCCGCCTGGCTCTGCCTCCCGAGTGCTGGGATTAAAGGCGTGCGCCACCACCGCCCGGCTGAAGTGGTTTTTTTTTATTTATTTATTTTATTTATTTATTTATTTTTTTGAGTTTTTCTTTTCTTTGTTCCCCCAGTGCTGAGATCAAAGGAACCGCCTCATATGTACTAGGCCAGCACTCTACCACTGAACTGTACCCTCAGCTCAACACCTGTGTTTTTACAAACCTGTGAGCTACATGCAATTTTAGCAAGACAAAATACATTATCAATATTATTTTATTTGCTAGACACCAAACATAAATTCTGATTCATTTAATCACTATATAGAAATTAAACAGAATCAACACCTTTTAAAGATTTGTTTTTATTTTATGTGTGTGGGTGTTTTGACTGCATATATAAATGGACAACATGTGTGTATTGCCTGAGGAGCCTGGAAGAGGGTGTTAGATCCCCTGGAACTGGAGTTACAGAGGGTTGTGGGCTGCCATGTGTTGCTGGGAACCAAACCAGGTCCTCTGCAGGAGCAGTCAGTGCTCCTGACCACTGAGCATCCCTCCAGCCCTGGGAATCAACTTTTTAGAATGGTTTTCTCTTAACTGAACAGTTGCAGAGGTAAATGTTAATTCCGTATCACCAGCTGGATCTCAGCACAGTTATTCAATTGAAGAACCTGAGACGTCAGGTGAACTTCACTCAAGATAAAGGAGAGAGAAGTTGTTTTTATAAATAATTCCAAGAGTTTTAGGAAGAAAAAAAATTAAACCAAACCAAAACAACTTCTAAAATCCAGCATGTCTAGGAAATGATTAAGGGCTTCTCTGATTGACTTAAAGCATCAGTGAAGTTGCTTTGTGAATTTGAGACTTTGGGGCCATAAATAAATTCTTAGAGTGTTAGTTGGGTCTTTGGTGTGGAGTAAGGGGAGAAGAGAAGAGATTATTTTTAATTTGATCTTTAAAATCTTTATATTTCAAGCTAAATTTATATGACCTTTCATTTTGTTAGGGTGGTGGGCATTTAAGGGCAGAGGGGTGCATTTTCTTCTCGAAGAAGCTGTTTGTAGCTCTGACTGAGCACAGGATGTGGCTGGTACAGTTGCCTCAATCTGCCTCTGTTCTGATCTCTGCTTGCAGGGTGGAGTTCCGCCACAGCCACGAGCCGCGCATTCATGTGCAGTTCTGGGAAATAAGGGGTATATCTTTGGTGGACGCGTCTTGGTCAGTGTTTTCAATGGAAATGATATTTTCATGTGTGATGTTTATAAAAACCTGTCCTCTGATTTTGTGGAGCATCCGAACATTGAAATAACCTGGAGATTAAGCTGCACCCAGTACTAATTTGTGTTTATCTTCTGTTTCCCAAAGAGACCCTCCACATGCTGTCATAGATGATTTTTAATCATATTTTAATGAGGGGAACCCTTCCCTTGAGTGCAGTGTCAGGAATGTTTAATTTCTTGTCCTCTCTTTAGTTTAAACCCAGCTCTTCCTTTTCCCTGTCTGGCACATGATTCTGGGAGCTCCATGTTAATTTTCTTAATGCTTAGAGTTGATTTCCAATGTATAAGCTTCTAGTGCTGAGTAGAATAGGGCAATTTATGCTTAATCTGAACTTGTCTGAAGACTAACATTTATTCCATAAAAGAGTTAAGACATCTCCAATTATCATGCTTTTGTTTTAGCAAACTAGGATGAATGACTTGCACTGTCTAAACTTAGACACCTGGACTTGGTCTGGAAGGTAAGTCTGAAGTCTACCTTCCAATCTGTAGGGGTGGGTGTGGGCAGAGTCCAAACTTGGGTCTCTGAAATTGAGTTGATTTATTTTTTTTAAATTATATGTCTAAACAAGAAACATAAAATTTAAATTTACTTCCTTCTTCCCTCCCTCCTTTTCTCCCTCCCTCCTTCCCTCCCTCCTTCCCTCCCTCTTTCCCTTCCTTATGGGACAGAATCTCACCAAGTGGCCCAGGCTGGCCTTGAACTCTGGGTTGTCCTGCCTCAGCCTCCCAAGTGAAAGGATTACAGGTACCACAGTCAACTAAATGGAGCTTATGCAAATTATATAAAACATAAAGTTAGCAAGAGTTGAAAAAATCATGTGAAAATATTGGCTTTATAATAAGTATTCTCTGGGGACTGGTCACTACAAGAGATGGAGTGATTGAATGGAGTCATTTCACACACCTAGATAATGAAATGGAGAAAAGTCAAATTTCGTTTGTGGCTCATTATATTGTTTAGCAACAGAATATATTTAGGTATTAATTTGGACATTCCTATAGTGCAATGGAATACTTCATTATAATAATACTCTATTTATAATTCTACAGAGTGAGTTCTAGGACAGCCAGGGTTACACAGAGAGACCCTGTCTAGAAAAACAAAACAAAACAAAAAAACCCATGAGGACCAGGGAAATAGCTCAGCCAGGAAGTGCCTGCCCAGCAAGCATGAGGACCCAGCCCAGGTCCCCAGAACCCATATAAAAAGCCAGGCAAAGTGGTGTGTGCTTTTAGTCACAGCACTGGAGAGGCAGAGACAGGTGGATTCTTAGGGCTAATTGCCAATCAGCCTCCTCTGAGGCAGCAGGTTCCAGGCAGGTGAGAGACCCTGTCTCAAACAAACAAACAAATCAAACCAACGCAGACAGCTCCTGAGGCACAGCCCCTGTTGCTGACCTTGGCCTACACACACACACACACACACACACACACACACACACACACACACACACACACACATACACACACACAAATAAAACCATGAATAGCCAGTGATGGTGGTGCACCATGTAATCTCACTTGTAAACTCAATTTGCTGAGGCAGAAAGACAATGAGTTTGGAGTTAGCGTTGGCTACGTGGCAAATTTGAGACCTGCCTGGGGTACATAGCAAGACCCTGTCTTTAAAACAACCCAACACCCCCAAAATAAAAAATAAAGCCATGAAAGTGTGAGAAAAAAAAAGCAAATTATTCTTAAAAGTTTGGTATTACAGATTATGTGAACCTGAACTTGGTAAGTGAAAAAGACTAATTCATAAAACCAGCTAAAGATTAAACATTTCTCTACAAAAAAAAATGTACACAAGGGCTGGAGAGATGGCTCAGCGGTTAAGAGCACTGCCTGTTCATCCAGAGGTCCTGAGTTCAATTCCCAGCAACCACATGGTGGCTCATAACCATCTATAATGAGATCTGGTGCTCTTTTCTGGCCTGCAGGCAAACATGCAGGCAGAACACTATATATAATAAATAAATCTTTAAAAGATAAAGTACACAAAATGCTAAAAGGCATATTGGAAAATGTAAACCAGAAATAAACTGAAAGCAATATTTATAGCATTTTTTTAAAAGAGAAAGATAAAGTCAGAGATCTCCAAGAACTTAGAGGGGGAAAAAAAAAAAAGAAGACAGTCTCATAGGGAAGCGGGAAAGGACACAGATGAGCAGCTCACAGAAGGAATGGGTGACCAGAGGCCACCGTTCTGAGCTGTGACAGCACACTTGGTAGAAGTATGCTGGCACAATTGTTTCCAATGTGCTTAAAAAAGACAATGGAGCCAGGCGCGGTGGCGCACGCCTTTTCTCCCAGCACTCAGGAAGCAGAGGCAGGTAGGTCTCTGTGAGTTTGAGGCCAGCCTAGTCTACAGAGTCCAGGACAGCCAGGGATATGTAGAGAAACTCTGTCTCCAAAAACAAAACAAACAACAACAACAACAAAAAAATCAACTAAAAACAAAACAAAAACTAGACAAAGCTTGAGCTCAGTCCTCTTGTCTGCCGTAGGGACTGTTTAATCACAGCATTGGTGCCCAGAGGGCCGCCAGGCTTCCAGTAACAAAAGACATGACTTTGTGGAAGCATCATAGAACATACAGAGTGAAAAGAGGTGCAGAGCCATGTGTGACCCCATTTCTGTATTCTTAGTAAGCACGTTTACACAGAAGTCCTAAGAGATACATGCCAAATTAATGTTAGTTCCCCTTGCTGGGGGTTATAGTAGTCTCCTTTGAAAACCTGTTTGTGGTTGTTAAATGATTTATAACAAGTATTTACCTACCTACCTACCTTTCTTTCTTTCTTTCTTTCTTTCTTTCTTTCTTTCTTTCTTTCTTTCTTTCTTCCTTCCTTCCTTCCTTCCTTCCTTCCTTTCTTTCTTTCTTTCTTTCTTTCTTTCTTTCTTTCTTTCTTTCTTTCTTTCTCCCTCTCCCCCTCTCTCTCTCCTCTTCCTTCCCTCCCTACTTTATTTCCCTCCCCTCCTTCTTTCCTCTCTCTTTCTTTCCAAGCAAGATCTCTGTATATAGCTCAAGCTGACCTTGAAGTCACTGTGTAGCCCAGGCTACCCTCGAATGCACAGTCTTATTTCAGCCTCTTGGGTGCTGGGATTACAAGGATGCACCTCCACTCCCTAGCTCAGCTTTCTGAGATGAGTGTGGTGGTGAATGCATAGCACTAATGGCCAGGCAGGAGCATCGTGAGCCAAAGGCCAGCCTGCCTACATGATGAAACTGTCTTGGGGAAAAAATAAGACCTGAGATGATAAAAAAAAAATCTTTTCATTTTGCTTAATTCAAAGTTGGATCTTTTTTTTCTTGCTACAGGATTTCTGTTCATGGAGAAAGCCCCAAACATCGGTCATGGCACACGCTAACAGCCATAGCTGAGGATAAGCTTTTTCTATTTGGCGGACTAAGTGCAGATAATATCCCACTAAGTAAGTCCGCACAGTTTAGCATGCAGCCATTACCTCTTTCACCCCACGGCTTGGAGTGTACAGCACCAGGTGGTAGGCATCCATGGAGGGGCATGTCTGTGTCCCAGTCCCTGCCTGGGGAGTGTGGGAGCCAAGTGTGGTAATGGCCTGAGGGGCCCTCTTTCCTGGTGGTGTGGATGGTTACAAACTATCTTACATTTCTTCCTGTTCGCTGTGTGAGAGCGTGAAAATATATGCAAGATGTGCCACAGTGTGTGTGTGGAAGACAGGACAGTTTATGGGAGTTGGTTCTCTCCTAATACCATGTGGGTTCCAGGGCTCAAACTCAGGTCTGGCAGCTGGTGTCTTTACCTTCCGAGCCATCCTTTTGTTTGTTTGTTTGTTTGTTTGTTTGTTTTGATGCACTGTATTTCACACTTCTACTGAAGTCATTCTTTCCTCCCTGTGTTCCCAGCCATGTTCACTCTGTGAGTTGACGTGACGGGCCAGGGTCACAGCACACCTGTACAGTGTTTGCCCGACAGGTGTATGGTCAAGGCCCTAAGAGAGAGGAGAGAGAAAACTTAAAGCCCCCTTCCATCTCCACATCCCATGATTCTGTCTTGATTGTTTGTCTAGATGCTGTTGTACTGTAAGCTAGAATATGATGACAGTCTTCCCTGAGGCTGGAAAAGCCAGGCGGAAGCCAGTGTCTTCTTTTTGTTCTAGAACTAGAGTTCTCAGTGGAATCCTGTAACTCTGGTTATCTCCCGCCGCTTTGTGGGCTTCAGGGACAGAGCCCAGTCCTCGGGTCTGGGCAGCAAGCACTTGTACCCACTGAGCCATCCCGCTGACCCAGAAGTCACTGCTGATTCTATTAGCTATGAGTTTTCCAGTGCAGGTTTTCCATCAGTGAACTGTGGCATCAGAACACACACCTGATCAAGGATATGTGTGGCTGCCTTTGACATGTTAGACTATTTTCTTAACCCAAAATTTTCTCCTTTTTTCCATTTTATTTATTTATTTAGTGTGTGTGTGTGTGTGTGTGTGTGTGTGTGTGTGTGTGTGTGTGTGTGTGTGTGTAGAAATGGGTGTAGAAATCAGAGGACAACCTTGAGGAGTCAGTTCTCTCCTTCTTTCGGGTGGACCCTGGGAACCACTCGTAAGTCTTGGCAGCAGGTGCCTTCATCTGCTGAGCCATCGTGGGCTCTTAACCAAAACATTTTAGAGATTTTTTCATTAAGAAACTTCACATATCCTTAAAACTATCTATAATTCTTTCTGTAGGGGGCCTAGGAAATTCAATTGGAAAAGTGTTTGTGTGCAAGTCTGAGCACCTGAATTCTGACACCTGGGTGAGGTGCTTTTGTAATCCCAGTCTTGAATGAGATGGGATTCCTAGAGCTCCCTTTCCGGCAGTCTAGTCGATCAGTTTAGCAGTCTGAGAGTCCAGCTTCCAGCCCCTCCCCAGAGTTCCAGGCAAATGCTCTTCATACTACGTTCTGTCTTGTTCTTCTGTGTTCTTTCTTCTCCTTTCTTCTGCCAGTTACAAACTTCCAAGCATATGTATCTATGTTTGTTTTATTTATACTTTATTTGTACTAACTTGTTAGTAATAAAAAAGGTTACAAAGCAAAATTCTCAGGGTCACAAGCATTCTTTGTAGATGTGATAAAATTCTCATGTAGCAAAGATTTGGTCAGCTTAATTGGTGGTGACAGCAGCTGCAGGTTGTAAAAGTTCCTGTTTATCCCTAAAAGGGACAGCACAAGGGTTACAAAGACACTAAACTAAGGAGAGAGCTAAGGAAGAGGCAAAGAATACGTGTGCTGTCTTACATTCCTTAAGTGTAACTAATAATGTAGGCTAGTATTTTGTAATCAGTAAGACGCAAAAAAGGCAAAGACGGAATAAGTGCCACTTTCTTGTGGCTTGGAGAACGCAGCTCCCTGCAAAAGTAGGTACAATGAATAACCATGGTAACCTGCGTAAACAAAGAGGAAGCAAACAGTGCGTGCTCAGAAGTTCCACCAAAGCTGGCTACATAGAAAAAGGGGCATTTCAGATTTAAGAATACATTTTTCTGTCCTACAGTAGTCTCAGAACCCACAGCGGAAACCCAGTAACTTTTTTGTAGAAAGCTGAGAGATAGGGCAGTTATCTTGTAACTGGCAAACTTCGGGGCTTTTTCTGAGCATAACGGTGAATCCTTTCCATACTAGGTTAGATTAATTAGTTGATTTATTGTCTGTAATTCACATAAAATCCAAGACTGAAGGGTGAACAGTTAGTAAACTGAACTTAAAGACTGGTGTGGACATGTATACATTGTATATATTACTTTTTTGGAGTCAGAGAAAGGAGGTGCTGTGGCTCTGATAAGGGCCAGTGGGGGAAGCTTAGGGCAATATAAGTCAATATTGATCTCTTAAAAGACTGTGATATAACAAGGCCAGACATCTACAATACCACTCCAGTTTGCTATTAATCTTCTGAAGGGCTTTGATCCTACAAGGCTAGACACCTGCAATTCCACGAATAAAATCTGTGAAAGTTCCCCTTGTGATCTGTCCACAATGACACTTGTCTGGCCAAATTGCCCTGTCAATAAGGCTAATGATAGAGAACAGGCTTCTAAGTGTTTACAGTCCACATGGAACAATAGATCTAGTTATGAAGCGTATTTTTATATGTTTCTATTCATCAAAATTATACAGCTAAATGAGAAGTCATCTTCCTGATCATCCACAAATATGTGTGCCCATAAGACTGAGATGTAATCATGAGATTACATATACACATGACATGAAAATGCATGGCAGTGGGGAGATGTCAGAGCTGGTTGTGCACAAGTGAAATCACAGACAGAAGCAACAGTTTCCTCAGAGTCCGTGGCCCTGTGAGCCCGGGCTGACAGGGTCTCCACCAGAGAGCTGGTGGGTTGACATCCGGACACTGTTTGTTACCTGCTGTATTTATGTCGTGGCCCGTGACAAATCAGTGGACTCTTAGGTCACAGTGAGAGAGATCCTTAAAAAAGGATGGAGTGCCAACTGAGAAAGACCAGTGTTGACCTTTTATCTTAGATCTGTCAAATAGAACCTGAATGCAGCCTCCTTTTTAATAACGTATTTGAGCATCAGTAATCTAGCCACCAAACTCCACAAGTTCCTAGTTGGACTACTAATTATTCTTAAAGATTATTATTCTTCAGTTTCTGAGTTGTTTTTTTCTTTTAGAGACTTTATTTTTTTTTAGATTTTATTGATTGATTGATTGATTTTGAAGCCCAGCCTGACTTCAAACTCACTATATAGCCAAGCATGACCTAAACTTCTGATCCCCTTGCCTCTGTACCTCCTAGCTGGTGGGTTATTACATATTACAGGCATGCACCAACATGCCCTGCTGAGATTTTTAATTGAATTGGAATATAATAAGACTGACATTTGTACATTTCACTAGAGATTAGTATTTCTTTAAATTCTATGTGTATGGAAGTTTTGCCTATATGTGTGTCTGTGCACCACATGTGTTCGGTGTCCACAGAGGCCAGAAGTGGGCATTGGATCCATTGGAAATGTAGTTACGGATGGTTGTGAGTCATCGTGTGGGTGCTGGGAATAGATCCCAGCTCCTCTGGAAGAGCAGCTTGTGCTCTGAACTCTGAAAAATCTCTCCAGCCCCAGACTTGCTATTTTTGATCATTAGCATATGGGTTGTTGAATTATCTAACTCTTCCTTCCTTCCTTATAAATTGGGGGCCTATGAAGAGCCTGCTCCAAGGCCATCTCCAGGGTAATTCAAGAAAATCCACAAAGGCGGCGAGGGCTACACTTTTTCTTTCTGAGGGTATTTAGAAATATGTTTCTATCTGACTGGTAAAATAAGAAACACACATGCTTTCTGATGTTAACTTTCTCTTTTATTTCATCTTAAGAATGGTCTCTGATTCTTATGTCTCCACACAGCTATATATCTCTGCATTACTATATTCTATACATACAGCTACATGTCTTTCTTTAAATACACACAGTCATACATCTCTATATATCTATTTTCACATATCTACACATCTATCTTTTTTTTTTGAGGCAGAGTTAGCTTTGGCACCTGTCCTGGAACTTGCTTTGTAGACCAGGCTGGCCTCGAGCTTACAGAGATCCACCTGCCTCTGCCTCCCAAGTGCTGGGATTAAAGGTGTACATCCCACCACCCAGCTCTACACATCTATCTTTTACATACATTTCTCTTCTACATCTTTTCTACACAGCTTCATCTTCTTTGACTCCACACAGTTACAAATCTCCACACAGCCACAGCTGAACACCTCATTTACACAGCTCTCTCACCGAACAGCACTTTACACAGTTCCTAGGCACAGCTCCTCTGTGTAGCAGCGGCTCTTTCACACAGCTCTCTCACACTCACACTCACTCACACATATACTTCTAGATTATTCATTCATTCTTTACTCACTCTTTCACCTCTCACTCCCTCACACTTCTCTCATGCTTCTTCTTCATCTCTCACTTAGCACACACACACACACACACACACACACACACACACACACACACACACACAGTTCACTCACATTCTACAGAGGCTCTCACATAGCTTTACACAGCTGTCTCTTTCCACACTGACACTGCTGCTCCCTCACGGCCAAACTCTGGACAATTGTAAGTTACATTTTCAAGGTCCTACCTATTCTCAAAACACAAGATAAGTCATGTAGTTTCTCTTAGGCTAGTAATGTCACATTGACCCATGCACGTAACTCTAAGTTGGTGAGGGGTCCCAGACAGTAAACAATTGGCTATGGCTGAACATCGAATGGTCAGGGTACGTGCAGAAAGGGAGCTACTGCAAGGACTATATCGTGATGTAAACAGTCTGGCCTTGAATCAGCAATAAACAACACCTGGGAATTAGTCTTTGCAATATTCTGTAGGGGCAGCTTAGTCTGTTTGGGACTAGTTCTAAGGTCTTTGTAAAATGTGTAAAAGGCTGTCTTTGAGACTGAGAATACTGTTACCCTCCTGTGTCAGTAAAGAAGAATATTCTGGTAATATTTCTATTCATCAGAATTATACAGCTTGAACAGAAATCCACAGCTAAATGTGTGCCCAGAGACGTAAAACACACCACCACAGGGCTGTGGAGAGCACCCCACAGCTGTTCTTACAGGGAGGTCTGATGGTGGCACCTGAGAAAGTCACAGACAGAAAACAACCGGTTTCCACGGCCAGTGACCCCACGGCTTTGCCAGGTGGGGCTCCCCATCGAGGAGTTATACATCTGGTGGGTCGACTTCTCAAACACTAGTTGTCACCTGCTGTATACTCCCGCGGCCCTCGGCACTTGTAGAGTAAGATGAAGATTTGGCTGCATGGGTACCAGAACATTTAGTTTTAGTGTCCATGCAGCTTAGCAGTGTGCACTGATGTGTTTGTGGGAGATGCTGAAGACCTGAGTTTGATTTAACAATTCGCAAGAAGGACAACACAGACGATCAGCACATGTGGCGAAGTCTCTTCTCTCTCTCCTCTCTCTTCCTCCTTCCTGTTCCTCCCTCCCCTCCTATCTTTCCTTGTCCTCCTTTTTGGCTGAGATTGAGCCCAGGGCCTCATGTGTGCTCAGTACAGGCTTCACTAAAAGCCAGACCTGGGTAGTTGTTGCTTCTAGGATGTGGGGGCCTCTCGCTTTGTAGATGTTTAAAATGTTTATGGAAAATATGCAGACTCACTCGAGATAATGATACAAATATAACATGATAAACCTGTAAAAACATTACATTATAACCCAAAGGCCTAATCATAATTTCTAACTGTTCTGATATTACAGGTGATGGCTGGATTCATAATATTGTAACAAACTGTTGGAAACAACTTAGACATTTACCTTACACCAGGCCCAGGTAAGCCCAAAGGAAACAGTTGAGAATTCTTAAAGTTTGAAGATTTAGGACAGAATGCAATGTCTGTAAGGAAACCATAAGCAACAGAGTTACTTCTCAAATTAGCTTTATGTTAACTGAATAAATTATCATTTTGATTATGTTCATTGGAAATGGTTATCTACTTTTTATCCATAGTTGCACAATTGAAAATGTTACTTTTAGCTGAATATATAATCTTGCCTAATAAGTATGAAAAAGCATAAAGTAATTAAAAACCTGGTATAAGATCAATTTTTAATGTTATTATTTTGAATAAATAGGAATAGGGTTAGCTTTAATTATAGTTGTTTTTAGAAGACATTTAAAGTAATTTATTGGGCATATTTGCTTTCAAGTTACTGTAGAGATGGATGTTTTTTTTCTTATTAACCATCTGAGCAGGGAGTGATGGTCCATTCCTGTGATCCCAGCACTTGGGAAGTATGGGCAGGAGAATTAGGAGCTTAAGGCCATCTTTGGCTATGTAGTAAGTTTATGGCAGCCTGGACTACATGAGACCTTCTCTGAAAATAAACAACAGTCTGATATATTCATTAATGTGATTATTTTGAAAAAGAAAATGCTATTTATTTGTTGTATATTATAGGACAAATATTATAGAAACAATATACTAATATTAAAGAGAATCAAATAGTACCATAATAATTTCTCAAACTTAATTGATTAGTGTAATGAGAATGTCCTTATAGGAAATTCAGATACAGTATTCCTTAGGGTCATCTGCAGATAGCATACTGTCTCATGCCGTATTTCAGAAGTGACTTTACTCCAGATTGTTGTTAGTGTAAAGTCAATTTATGATATAGATTTCTGTTATTTAACAAATGACAATTGATAGATTATTTGAGAAAAAGACCTAAATATTCATACGTATGTTGATATGTAAGTCTATACTAATACTGTTTAGAGACCATCATGACTGCATATGCTATTCTTATGTTTTTATGTATAAAAATTCATTAGAATATATTAACATGTCTAGCTCTTTTGACACATACTTGTTTAATTTAAAGGGTTTTTTTTTTTTTTAAATTGAGACAATATTCAAGTTCAGCTACTGCTTAGCTTTTGGCTTTACAAAGTCACTTATGGCACATTTGTCTTCATCTGTGAAATGAGAGGACTCCTGATTTCCTCTAGGTTTTTTATGAATACATTAATTATTATGAACGTGGTAGTAAATATGTTTAATTTAAACATTTCTGACTTATATTTCAAGCCTTAATGAGTAAGTAGAGCAAAACGACTGTTATCAATAGCAATTGTTATCAATGTTAGTTAGACTAGAGCTGTGTAACATGCTTTCTTTGACTGAGCTGACGTGTCCTGTCAATACTATGCTTTATTAGGATGTTTAGGTGATGAGTGTAGCGCAGCTGGGAGAGGACATAAACTGTCAGTCTGTAGGAACGTCAGGGGTTGCAAGCTAGATGCCACCAAAACCAAGGCAGGAAGGAAAGGCTTTCCAGTGCTCTTCGTGAGGAGATCCAGGTCCGAGTTCCCCTCAGGCAGCTAAGACAGAGGCAGATCTGCCTTCAGGTATGAGGTGAGGAGGAGAACAGGTGGGGTAGAGTTGAGTGTAAGGAGAACATATATGTGTGTGTGTGTGTGTGTGTGTGTGTGTGTGTGTGTGTGTGTGTGGTTCTGAGTGAAAGCGACAAGTGAGGCCACATCTCGGTGCATTTTGTGCCTTTCCACACTGTAATGTGAAGTGACAGCTGCCTGATTCTCCTGGTAAAGCGCTCAGGCTCAGGCTCAGGCTCAGGCTCAGGCTTGGCACTGTTGACATTTTGAAGGGAACAACTCAATGTTGCTGGGAATGCCCTGTGCCTTGTGAGATGCCTCAAAGCATCCTGCCCAAGGCTCACTGCTCCCATGAAGCTCTCCCTCCCCAGGTCCCGCTGTCTGTAAATCTGTGCCTGGCTGGTTATACAGCTCTCCGGAGAGCACTGTTTGTTACAGATGGCCGTCAAGAACGACTCTGTCTGCAAAGATGTCATAGGAAGTGCTGGTCCGTAGAGCCCTAAGTTCTGCCAGATCCCATCAGCACTGCCAGCACTGCCCGTGGCGTCGGTCCTGGACATTAACCCAGGCCTCCCATAAGTGAGGACGTTCTAATCCCATGCCCAACCCTACAACGTTATCTAGTTCCTGCTGATATTATACCAATCTGTACCCCAGCAGGTGACTTGGAGAATTGGGCAGCATGTTTACCCAACAGCATATCACATGCCTCATCCTGGGTCACGAGTGATTTGTCATTGTGTGTGTGTGGGAATGAAGAAAGTGTGCAGAGTCCCTCTGTTTGCACTTGTGGGTTTAAGTAAGAGGTATTAATGTATAAAAATAAATTTTCACAATAAATAAGTGTAATATATAGTTATTTTGGGTGACTGTTATATCAGTAATTTGTTCTCTTAAGAAAAGCATCTGAAATCAGGATGCCAGGAGCTTGAGAGCAGCCTGGGATGCATAGTGAGCCCCAGGCCAGCCTGTCTGAGACCAAGTATAAAACCCTGTCTCAACAGAAGCAAGGTGTGGTGGTATACACCTGCAATCCATGCTTGGGAAGCAGAGAAAGGCATAGCAAGTTCCAGGCCAGCCTGCATAGTCCAGGCCAGTCTACATAGAAAGACCCTATTTTTGCTTAAGAGAAATATAATGCTCTCTTAAAGTCAAAGCAATGACCTTGTAAAATTCTGTTTGTCATGTACAATTGAGAATTTACCTGCAGTTTTTTCTGAGAGCTAGGGCCTGTGGAAATATTGGACTTTATAAAGCAATAAAATTGTTTTTGGTGAATAATGTGAAATTTGAGATAGATATGAACTACCTATCTTTGTTTCTCAAAGAACACTAGATGCTCTACTCCTTCATGAGATAATTTGTATATTTAATGACTGAATACATTAATCTTTTTATGTGTTTTCTTTGGCTAATCAAAAGTTTTGGAGTACCTCCTGGGTGCAGAATACCATACTGGGCATTTTTTGGAAAGAAAAGTTAGCGCATTCAAGTTGCAGTGGTGTACCCATATACGGTCACAACCACTCCTGAAAGCAGGAGCACCTAATGTGTAGCATTTGCTGATTTTAAAGGTGTAAAAACTCCCACCATGACCGATACTAAGCGACCTACCAAGGTGGTGTCTCTGAACCTGAAGCTGGACAGAGATCCGCAAACTCAGCTTCAGATAACCAGTGACCCAGTCCCAACATGCCGCCGTGGCATTTCTGACCTCACAGACTCCAGGCTTTAGGGAGCTAGAAGTCACGTTCAATAGAATATAGAGCAGCTGATCTTCAAACGTAAGTTAGGAGAGTATGAAGTGAGTGAGCCAAGGTCAAGGGCAGACACAGAACCTGTTTGCAGGCGTGGTTTGGAGCAGTTCCTGGGGGTTGAGCCTGTGAAGGACAGAGCAACTGAATCTCAGCATGCGAAGAAGGGGCAACAGAAGCCTGGGGTTTTGTGCACCACAGGGCAGGTGGAGTTGGGGGAAACAGAGGGCTCATTTGGGGAGAGGAAATATTAAGCTTCGTAGGGGAAAATAGTTGTTGGTCATAAATAGTGGACTAGAAAGCCCAGCTCCTCTAGCAGAGACACCTCCTGACCAAGAAGTTCCCAAGACAATTTACCATAAGACTGGGGATGTAGCTCTGTGAGAGAGGGATTGCCACATACACAGGCCTCGGCTTCAGCCCCCAATACTGAAACAAAACCAAATCCCCACCCCACCCCCCACCTACACACAACTGCAGTATATTTCAAAATATTCAGAGGAGAAAACCCTGAAGATTCCCGACACAGATGTTTGAGGGACAAAGAGCTGGTTACCCAGATTTCACCAGTGAATCACCTCACTGTACCTCATATGTACATGCAGGTAGGGACCAGCTAAAACTTTCTGGAGTGGTTGAGACAGCAAAAAGTATTTCAGAAGTATTATTTAATACTGTATGTAGTTGAGGGAGATGATGGGGGAAATGAGGAACACGTTATGGTATTCTGTATCCAGAGCGATGGGTTTGGGGTTCCCAGACGTGGGAAGGGGGTTCCATGTCCATTTGTCAGCTGTCGGGGCACAGAGCAGGAAAGAAGGGACAAAGGTGACAGGAACTGACATGGAGGCCACTAAAAGAGCCGGACAGGTGCCTGTTGCATCCGAGGGATTGAGCCTCTTAAATTCATTTCAGGGATAATGTGTGTAAGATAAAGGGCTTAGCACGGCTGGGAGCTGAGACGGGGTTCCTAGGAACCATCTCTCTAACTGAAATACCATGTGAACTTGAGAAAACCCGTGAAATAGATCACCTTTTGGAGTATGTGCTTTGGAATTAACTTCTGTGATGTGCGCTCTCTTCCATAACAGTGCCTCACTCTGTTTATACTTTTCTATCATAGATTATGGCACACAGCCTGTTTGGGAAAAGAAAACGAAATAATGGTATTTGGTGGGAGCAAAGATAACTTACTTTTCCTGGATACAGTAAGCAAATCTTATATTTAAACATTTCCTCTGAGTAATTATGATGGTCAAACAGCTACTCAGCAGCATTGTTGCTATGGTAACTGCAAAGCACAGTAGGACCACAAATGTTGCCTGGAGGACCACCCTTTCCAAGTCAGAGGCTTTTTGATGGATATCAGAATATTTCAGGTTTACAGACCAAGATCAGTCTATTAATTTCACTAGTTATGTTACTAAAAAGGGCTTTCTCTTTCCACTGCTGGGCTTGAACCTAGGACTTTGCTGTCACACACACTGGGCTAGTACTCAACCCCCAAGCCACAGCCCTGGCTCCCTTTCCTGTTTCTCTCTGAGCCTTACCACAACATGAGCACTTGTAGTTTAAATGCATTAAAATGTCTGTAGATAAAAACAATACATAATTGTAGTAATAATTACTCAGAGAATTAATTTTTTTTTTTTGAGACAAGGTCTCACTATGTAGCCTTGGCTGTCCTGTAACTCACTATATAGACCAGGCTGGCCTCAAACTCACTGAGATCCACCCACCTCTTCCTCCTTAGTGCTGGGATTAAAAGATGTGTGCCACCACACCTGACACCCATAGAATTTATTAATGAAAGAAACAAGACATGGCCAATCCTTTTCAATCTCATGGGCTAGCTTCTCCCAAGAGGAAACTCTTCTGTTTCTTTGTGTTTTATTGGGGTTTTAGTCCTGTTTCCCATCTGCTTTATATCTGAGTTTTAAACATTGCATTTTTAATGTGCTATCAAGTCAAAGGAATACACGGGTCACGTTCAGAGAGCCTTGTTCCTCCCCTCATGGCCCATGGGAAGTGTAGAGCACCGGGCCCCTCACACTCGCTGTAGTTGACAGACAGGCACCGAATGCTCCGATTTGCAGAGGATGCTGGAGAATATCAAGTAACAGGAATGGCGCACAACTAGCCAGAGTCCCACCAACCAGGCACTGGCTCCCTGTCTTGTCCGTAGGCACAGGTCACTTCTGCAGAGTGGCAAACCTAAAAAAAGATGGCTCCTCTGCAGGGACTTTGGTTGATGTTGTAGTCTGTGGCCACCAGCTCAGACATGTACAGTGAAGGCTCCAGAGCTGTTTTCAGTTTAGGATGAGGAGCTCTACAAAGCACTGGTGCCAGGACTCTGACTAGTTAAATAGAAAAGACTTCCCATGTGCACAAGGCCCTGGGTTCAAGTCCCGTCACCGCCCCTCCCCAGTGGAACTTTGTGGTTTGTCTTATTTTTGTTGGCACTAGAAGTCCTTGTTTAGAAGGTAGGCACGGTGGTACATTTCTATAGCCCAGCACTTGCTCAGGAAGTTCAGGCAGGAGAATTGAGGGTTCAAGGCCAGCCTGTGCTACACAAAGAGACCCTGTTTCAAGATATTAAAAAATGAACAATGAGCAAACAAACAACAAAAACACTTAGAATACAAAACTTACCATTGCCAGGTGGTGGTGGTGCACACATTTAATCCCAGCACTTGGGAGGCAGAGGCAGGTGGATCTCTGTGAGTTCAAGGCCAGCCTGGTCTACAGAGCAAGATCCAGGACAGGCACGAAAACACCACAGAGAAACCCTGTCTCGAAAAAACAAAAACAAAAACAAAAATAATAATAATATTTTAAATACAAAGGAAGATTTCACAGGGAACCAAGTATGGACTGGTTGCTCATGCACACAATTACAGTACCCAGGAGGCTGAGGCAGGAGGATTACCACTAGGTTCTGGGCTAGCCTGGGCTGTTAGCAAAGCTTTGTCTCAAGAGAAGAAAACAACAAACACAAGGAGGAGATGGCGCTCACTGAGGACCTGCTTGCCTCTCAGGAAGGCCTTTGGTACCACAGAGAGAGCCAGCCGCCTGGAAAATGGAGCTGGGGTACAAATGTTAACTAGTTCTGTCACTCACTGTCCTCAGAGAACAAGTTCCTATTTTTAAATTTGTAATTATATAGGGCATCGATGAAATTTGGTATTCATATACCTCACGTTTCCAAATGGGAAAAATATGTATATATGTGCAGATGTATGTCTGTAGATATGTATGCTTGTATACATATGTGTTATTAAAGAGAATTTTATTGGCTATTTTACATTCACACAATAGAAATGATTTATAGTTAAGGTACTGGTATTTTCTTCAAATCCTTGGTAAGATTTTTTTTTTTTTTTTTTTGACTAGGGTCACTGTAACGATTTATTGATCTTTCAAACACAGCCCTATTCACTGCTCAGGTAAGTAATTTCAGTACTTTTTCATATGATGTCATGCATAAAAGTGTGTATGTGTGTGTGTGCACATACCTAGCATTCACAGGCTCTAGGCACAGTCTGCAGCTCTGGATGGCGTCTGGAATCCCAGCACTCGGTGGGACGGGGGAGCAGGGGAATGAGGAGTTCAGAGTCTTCTTCGGCTATGCGGTGAATTTGGTTTTGGGGGTTATAGTTGTGTTGGGTCATTGTTTGTTTTTAAAGGAAGAACTTAAAGTTGGGTGGGTAGGGATGGGGAGAGGATCTAGAAGGCCTTGGGGTAGGGGAAGAATATGATCAAAATATATTCAAACTTAAATTTTTTTTTTTTTTTTTTGGTTTTTTGAGACAGGGTTTCTCTGTGTAGCTTTGATGCCTTTCCTGGAACTCACTCTGTAGCCAGGTTGGCCTCGAACTCACAGAGATCCACCTGCCTCTGCCTCCTGAGTGTTGGGATTAAAGGCATGTGACACCACCACCCAGCTGACTAGTATGATTTTTTAAAAGTTAAAATATACAGTATATTTTTGTTTTTTATAAAGTTGTTTATAATTTATATAGTAATATCAAAGATAGTATATTTCCAGCCTGGGCACAGTGGTGCATGTCTTTAATATCATCACTTGGGAAGGAGAGGCTATATTTCAATTTTCTGGAAATCAGAATATGTCTGGTAAATGTCACATATAATATATGGTATAAGTATATATACATATACACTTACAAGAATTTAAGCTGGGATTGATGGCACATACCTTTAATCCCAACATTTGGGAGGCAGAAGCAGGCGGATCTTTAAATTCAATGCTAACCTGGTCTACAGAGTGAGTTCTAGGACAGCCAGACATAAACCTGTCTCAGAAAACCAAATGGTGATGATGATGATGAGGAGGAGGATGATAGAAGGAGCATTTATTTTAACTCCAAAGCTGTTATTTAGTTGCTCGAACACATGATCCTTCTGTTTCCAAGTTGCAGGGATGATAGGTATGTGCCTTTGAGCCCAGATGACAGAATCAAAGGACGTAGATTTTAACAAAAGAGAAAAACAGACATTGGCTGAACAGGGTACTTTTCTTTTTAACACAGCAGCTGGGGTACAGCTAGTAGGAAGTGTCTACCTATCATGTGAAGCTGCTGGTTTGATTCCCCAAATCACCAAAAAAGTAAATAAAATAGTGGGCAAAATTGGATATGTAAAAATGGGAAAATGTATTGGTTAGGACAGGCCATTGAGAACATTTTATTGGTAGTGGGTTATCTGGTAAGGAAGAAGGGATATCCTAAGATGGTGAAGATTTGGAATATCCCTAGAGCTCACTGGCAGTATCCTGGCCAGGCTGTGCGGCACAGTGATATGTGGTAGAGAGAGAGAGTGATTCATGTTTAGTGGTGCCATGGCTGTACGAACTTTCAGCATCTCAAGGCAGCTAACCCCAGGTGAAAGGAACTGATGGACGGTTGGAGTTTGGCCAGCATGATGTAACAGGAACAGTGGAGAGGGGCTCCTAGCTGCTGCTGAGAGAATGAAGTGCAGATGTTCTGGACTGGATGGGAAAGTAGGGTAAAGCCGAAGGGTCTTAATATGTGGAGAAGTGGGGAGAGTCCAGGGAATAAAGGAATCAAGCACAGTGACACAATCACTCGAGTGGCTGAGGCAGGAGAGTGAGAGTTCAAGGCCAACCTGGCTACAAAGTAAAAGGGGGATAGAGTAGCATCAGGCTGGAGACATACCTCAGTGGTTAAGAGCACGTGCTATGTTTACAGGGTATTTACAGGGCGTCCAAGTTTAGTTCCCTGCACCTACACTGTGTAGCTCTAAACTGCCTGTAAACCCAGTTCCAGAAGACCTGACACCCTCCTCTTCTGGACTTTGGGTACCTACGTACCTTTGATGCACATAAAACACACACAAGCACACAACATACACATAAAAATAAATATTTTAAAATGTTTGAAAAGTATTTCCACATAGAAGCTAAAATCGGTAGAGACGAGCTTATGGTGAGCAGGGTCGAATTTCTCAGTGATTGGGCTAGAATGAGCAGAAATAAAAATAAGGTGGCCTGGGAGCTGGGGACCAACACTGGGCCACCCTACTCAGCTGGTGCTGAACGTATTTTGATATGTCAGAATTTGACCGTCAGCACTGATGAGATGACCCAGTCAGTGAAGTGTTCTCTGTGCAGACATGAGGACCTGACTGTGGGTCCCCGGCATCCGAGATAAAGCTGGGCACAAAAGTAGGTGCCTGGAATCCCCACACTGGGGAGGTGGAGACTGTCGGGGCCCTGGTACTAGCTAGCCACAAGTCAGGCTAGTCAAATAATTGAATTCCAGGTTCAGTGAGAGACCCTGTGTCAAAATCATCATCAACATCATTATCAATAATAACAAGTGGTGAATTATCATCATCATAGTCATAATGTGAGGGTGACTGGGAGGACAGTGTTGACCTCTGGTCTCTTTACAAACTCCATGTACATATGCATACACACGTGAACATGTGCACACACATACAGCACATACTCATATACAACACCCTTCATACACACACACACACACACACACACACACACACACACACATGAGTGTGACAGGAATGTAATAGTTTTACTGTGTGATGCCTCCTCACCACAGTGAAACATCCACACTGCAGTGAATGTGATCATTTTATTTTAAATGTTAGGTCAAGGCATTTGTCACTGACTGTCCTGAAATGCCAGGAGAAAAGAATCCCGAATAGGACATGGGTAGGACAGAGATCATTGGAAGCCTTAGTAACAACATGTGTGTGTGTGTGTGTGTGTGTGTGTGTGTGTGTGTGTGTGTGTATTATATACAGATTAGGTATGCTGTCTTCAAGTCTTTCTTACAGTGCATAGGTATCTCTCATGGATGTGGATAATCATTAAGCTCAGTAGGTCTACATCTGTGTTAGCAAAGGCTAGCAAGGTTCTCTCCTATGGACACAATTGACTGGACTAATGAGAGCCACTTAGTATGTCCACAATTTGGGGCCATTACAAAAAGTTAGGCATGAGGCCGTCTTGGATATCACCTTTGGAAAACACGCAGATCCCTTCAGGAGACATTCCCAGAGGGAATATCGATGGGTCCGAGGCTGCACTGTGATGCTGTTTGTCGGCCTCCACCATGCTGTGCCCACTCTGGCCTCCAGCTGTATTTAACCCACTGGCTGAATTATGCTTCCTCTAATAAAGCTAACCTTCCCTCTCCAGGGTTTGGGAGTGTGGCTGTCTTCTGTGTTTGTCGAGGTCTCGAGGTCTTGCATGGGGGTCCCACCTGGACAGTTCCCCTGACTTGTTTTGTTTGACTAGTCTCTGGTTCCTGCAGAGCCCGTCAGAGCCATAAGACTTACTCACATCACCCTAGACTCAGCATTTCTATCTGCTAGATGTTCATTTCCTTTGCTACCTCACGAGCTCCTTGGATGTTGACACGAGGTTTTCCTGTGTTGATTTCCTGCTCCTGAGGCATGCCCACTGAGAGTTACTTTCATAGGCTGGCTCCTCTTTGCCCCCTCCTCTGTCTCCCCATGACAAGGGCACAAGCGTTGGGGTACCAGCATAGGAGCAGAGCTGGGCATATACCTGGGTAAAATTCAAATTTTCCTATACTTCTGCACCCATAACTTCCTAACTCTTCTTATTTGGAGTTAGTAATAGGAAGGAAAAGGCTCCATTAAAATAAGAACGAGGGCTGTGGGGTCGCTTGGAGGTAGATATTTTCCTGCATGGGGAGGCCTGAGTTCAACCCTACATGTATTGTATGGGGTGTGACAACCAAGTCCAGGCGGCGGGTGGAGGCCTGTGGTGGGGCAAGAGAACCTGTGTCCAGGTCTCCAGTCCTGCAAACACAGGGAAAGTCTTGTGTTTTTCTTTGAGAAGATCAGAAATGTTTTGTTTTATAGTTATTTTTGAAATTGTCAAAAACAAATTTAAGAAGTATTTAAAAAAGAGAAAAACAAAGTTAAAACAAAAAAAGATGACAGAAAATACGCATTTCATGATTTTTAAAAAGATTTATTATTGATTATTTAAAAAGATTATTGTTACTTTCTATGTACAAGTGTTTTATTTGCATGTATGGCTCTGCACCACATACATGCCTGGTTTCCATGGAGGGTGTCAGATGTGTGTGAGCTACTAAGTGTGTGCTGGGAATCATACCCAGGACCTCTGGAAGAGCAGCCAGGGCTCTTAACCACTGAGCCGTCTCTCCAGCACAAGTTTCATAATTTTTGTATTTTTTTTCAAGGCAGTGTTTCTCTGTATAACCCTGGCTGTCCTGGAACTCACTCTGAAGACCTCAGACTCACAGAGATCCACCTGCCTCTGACCCTTTAATCAAGTGCTGGATTTAAAGGCTATGCCAACCACTGCCCAGCATCTCTTACATTTTTAAGTTTTAACTTTTCTGAGAATCTCATACATGAGTATACTGTGTATTTGTATCATTCCCTCCCCTCCATCTCCCATATTTATAATTACTGACACATACCAAGTTTATAAGTTTATGGGACTCACATCTTGTCCGTCTTTCCCTGTCTTCTCTCCTTTCACTTCTGGTCTTCTTGCCTGGAAGTCTGAGTTTTGCTTTGGTTTTTGGGTTTTCTTTTGGGCTTCATGCTTGCCAGCAAGTGTTCTATCTTTCAGCTGCATCTCTATCCCCTGAATCTTTTTTTCCCCTGAATCTTTTAAACTAAAGAATATTATATGTGACGAATTGCGTTTTCTATTCTTGAATTTTGCTTAGATATGGTCTCTTTATAAAACATAAAAACATGATTATGATAATGATCTAAAAAACCCTCTCATATTCCAAATAATACAAAGGATATATATATATAATTGCCATCTAGAGTTTTATATCAATTTTGTGAAAAGGAAAAAACAAATACTTAGTTTGCTAGTCATGATAGGCACACTCCTGTAACCCCAGTACTTGGGGGAGGATGATGTGGAAGATCACCTTAACTTTGAGGCACCCCACCCACCCCCGGCTACAAAGTGGGTCTGTGCTTTTGTTGTTGTTGTTGTTTTCTTTTGGGCTTCATGCATGCTGCCAAGTGCTCATGATATGCTCAAAAATAATGATCAAAAATAAGCAAACAAGGCTTGAGGAGCTCAGAGGTCAAGAGGACTTGTTGCTCTTCCAGACGACCCAGATTTAGTTCTTAGCATCCATGGCAGGTGACTCACAACCCTTTGTAACTCCAGCTCCAGGGGCCACAATCCCCTCTTCTGGCCTCTGGGGTTATTTATATTCTCATGGCATACATCCACACAGATGCACACACATATAAAATAACATAACGAATCCTGGGTTCAGAAGCTAACCATTCTCTCATGCTTTATTGACAGGTCATGTCTTGACTGCATTGGGAAAAATGCTGTTGTTTTAAAAAGTCAAATATCTTTATTACCTCCTAAACTTCTGCAACAAGTTCTCAAAAAAATAACGTTTTGGACTGCAGCCAATTACCGAAAAGAGCAAAGAGTCCTAAAAGAAGAAACAGAAAATAAGGACCAATGGATCAGTAGCCACTGAATTGCTCTTGGTCCAGTATGGCAAAGCATTTTAATCAGACTACACATTTGACCCTCCCCTCCAGCTACAGGCTTTATTTAAAGGATAAAATTTGAAACAAATGTTTTGCTAATGTGATTACATGATATAGGATATATGGAAATAAGATGTAATTGAAGATTTATCTGTGTATTTGTAAACTGATTTACTTGTAAAAGACAGAATAAGTATTCTTTCTAGAAATAAGTACAGTAACAACAGTTCTTAACTCAATGTCTACTCTTCTGGAAAGATTATGTAAATTTGAAAAACAAATTACCTTAAAATCTTCAGAAATCCTCTAACACAACTGTAGATGTAGATATAAAAATACTCATTAACTTCCATTACTTTAAGATCACCCAAGTGTCTCCTTAAATAGCATAGTTACAGCCTTCCATCCCGTGTTGAGCAGGGAAGCATATTTAGATAGTTCTGGCTCCACCCCCTAGGACCACATGGATGGAGGTTGGTTTGTCTCACAGGCTTTGAAATATTGGGTGTGTGATATGTGTAGCTTTTGAGACGTGGTACAATACACATTGCCTTGGAAAAGGGTTTCTAAAGTAATATTTGCAAGTAATGTGGGTGATATCCTGGTGTTTTGGCCTCTCTAATCCTAATCCCTCATTTGAGCTATGCTGCTCTACAGAGTTGATGCTGTAGACGCCACAGGTCCTGACGATGACAAGTCCTCACTCTCCACATCCAGGAACGGGAGACTATACTGTTACATTCCTCAAAATGGTACTTTGGCCATTTTGAGACTTTTTCCTTCATGTACTCAGTCTTGTCCTTCCATTGACATACTTGTTATGATTAATTACTAAAGGGTTCAATATATGACATTGTTCCTGTAATTGTTACCACCTAAGTTATCCCTGAACTTTAAAAGGCTGTGAAGGTACATTTCTGTATTGTATAAAATTTATAGTGAAAACTGTAGTATTTCTTTAAACTGTAGATATGTTTTATACATGCTGTATTTTGGATGTGTAAAGCTTCTATTTATGTATTGGAATAGTTTGTGTTTACATTTTATTTATTGAACACAGTATATAGAATTCTTGCCTCACAGTTTGGTCAGTGTGAACCAGTCAGAGTCCATTTTGGTGTGGGGCTGGCAACATGGCTCAGGATGTAAAAGGGCTTGCCGCACAAGCCTGGTGGCCAATATAAGGTGAGAGGAGAGAACTAATGCCATAACGGTTGCTCTCTGACCTGCACACGTGTGTTGTGTGGCACATGTGCTCAAACATATAATGCACACACACACACACACACACACACACACACAATATCAAATAAAAATAAAAAATTTCAGTGTGAATTTTTTTCCTTACCATTTTTAGTCTACATAACAGACTTGGAAACTGTTTTTTACAAATAATATACTTCTTAGGGGAAGTTATTATTATGAACTTAAATATCAGCATTAATTAATAATAATTAATTAATTAATAATTAATTAATAATTAATTAATAATTAAGACATAAATATATAAAAATAGCAAGCCCACAGAAAGGCGGAACACTATGCCACAAGATATGAGATGTGGACAGAGCCTTTATACCTCACTGCAGGCAGGGAACAGCAGGGACTGGGGCTCAGTGCCACATTCAGAAGCACACCCCAGTGACATTCTCCTAACAGCTAGGTCCCACCTCCTGGTTTCCACAGATGCCCACAATATCACCACCATCTGAGGACCAAGTGTTTCATTCATGACCCTGTGTGGAGCTTTCGTTTTCAAACCGTAATATTTTATCCTTAGCCCCACAGGCTCATGGACATCACGTGTACTCGGTTTATCACCTAGAGTCTTAATGCCAAGACCCTTGAGAAAGCCCAGCTCAGAGTCTCTGAGACTCATCACCTGGCTTTAGGGATGTCAGCACCATCCCTGTGGATCTAGCTGATGGCAGAGGAGACAGAATCCTGGACCTGGACTCTGAGCATGCCTGGCTTCTGGGGTGTCCCTGTTCCATCCATACCTTAGAATCTTGTAGCATGATCAGTCAGAGGATGACAGACACTGAGGCAGGACACCTGGTTGCTGTGGCTGAGGAGTGATGCCTCCTGACAACAGGTGCCGATCTTTCAGGTTGATCAGGACTGATACTTGTTAGGATAGAGTGGTGACTTCATCAGTCATTGAATGATGAGTGACCTGTAGTCAATTCATTTTTGTTCTGACTAATGAGTGTGGTGGTTTGAATGAGAAAGACCCCCATAGGAGCAGCACTATTACGAAGTGTGGACTTGTTGGAGGAAGCGTGTCACTGGGGAGGGGCTTTGAGGTCTCAGAAGCTGAAGCCAAGCCCACTGTCACTCTCCGCCCATGACCTCGGGCTATACGGCCCAAAGGAGGTGGTGCTTCCTGCTGTTGTACATTGTAAGCGACTCTGATAAGGAGCTGGAGAAAGGTCACATGCCTCTTCGCCCTGCTCCTGCCTATGAGGTGGATTTGCTCCCAGTCAGATCAGAGGACAACTTCTGCTGTCTGCTCCGTTCTGTAATGGTGAGTGTATTTTCTCAATTTATATCTTAATAAATTCTGTTATCCATTTCACAGACTCACGTGCATTGATCATAATAAGTGGCGCCCACGTGACAAAAGTCCCCACACTCCCTGTAGCTTCTGCCGTAGCCTCTGCAGCAGCGGGGACAGGTTGGCTCAGAGCCTTGTGTGCTCCCTGCAGGTCAACACGCTAGTACCCTAGAGCCACCTGGTCCCAACCACGTGGATCCCAGCCCCTCGTGTCCCTACTGGGGCTACTTGACTGACGCACACAGGCTGCACAGAATGAAAGAGGGCCAGGAAAATCCAAACACAAAGGAGTGTGCTCAGGATATATCAGAACCACAATTATCTTGGTCCCAGAACAAAGAGAGCCATGGGACTCAGCTTATCCTCAATACTGAAGATGCCAGGGTCCAAAGTGAGACCTGAAAGAGATCCAGAAAAACCAGGAAAAAGATTGTGTCTAGGCCAAACCCTGATCATCAGAAAGGCCATTTGAAAATGCTACTGCACAATTAGCCAGATTCACTCTCACTCAAAGAACCCAGGACCCAAACACAGAAGAGTACCTGGGCCTAAAGTGGGGCACATCCACATTGTGGTTAGAGTGTGCACCATCTGGCACTCGGATCCAATGCCTCACTTCAGTTCTTTTACAACCAACCAAGACGTCATGCAGACATAGCCCAGTTTGTTCATCCATAATCTTAGACTCGAGTACAATACTCCCTATCTGACCACTAATGTAAGCTGACATCTGAATAAAAGGTGTGTGGATCACACGCACATACTTCATTCCATGCAGACCACATCCTCAATACATGTGAGCCAGGATGACACTACCACCATAATGTGCCAAGGGCTCACCGAAATGACCTATCAGTATGGACACACCATACCAAAAAGGGTGTCAAACTGCACCCTGAGGCTGTCTGAGACAAGACCTTATCTTGACTTAAGTGATTTCTTTAGAAACAAACAGTTCTCAACTGTAACTCAGGCCATAGCCTGTTCTCCAAGAATCTTGGACTAACCCAAATTTGCTCTCGTTCTGAGTAACTGACATCTGGACGCATTCTGTCCTCCAAGATCCAGATGTTGATGACCTGATTATTAACCCAGGTGCAAGCCATAAAGAGACCTCAAAGGAAATCGGCAGCTCCTTGAACCCCAATTAGCCTGGGCCCGTATCATCTTCAAGGGTGTGTGGGCTGCACCCTCTATCCAACCCAGGACCAAATCCCACCATAAAGGAGCCAGGCCTTAGAGGGACCAAACCCCACCTCAATGATCAAAGGAAATTGTAGCTAGAGTTTTCCTGTCTTGTCCACAGTCAGACAAATCTTTGTCACCCGCCAGTCCCATAGCTGCTCAGACCCAACCAAGTAAACACAGAGACTTATATTGCTTGCAAACTGTATGGCCGTGGCAGGCTTCTTGATAACTGTTCTTACAGCTTAAATTAATCCATTTCTATTAATCTATACCTTGCCATGTGGCTCGTGGCTTACCGGGATCTTCACATGCGGCTTGTCATGGTGGCGGCTGGCAGTGTCTCCCCCACCCAGCTTCCTGTTCTCTCAATTCTCCTCTCTGTTAGTCCCGCCTATACTTCCTGCCTGGCCACTGGCCAATCAGTGATTTATTTATTGACCAATCAGCAACACACTTGACATACAGACCATCCCACAGCACTCTCCCTTTTCTTTTCTTAAAAAGGAAGGTTTTAACCTTTACACATCTCCAAAGTCAGCTTGGTATATTTGGGAATTTGGGTGTAGCTTCTCTTACTACTTCCTGCTGGAGGGGGGTGCTGTATCTTATGGGGACAGAAAGAATATTTTAGGATTATGGAGTAGTCCATGAGTGTGTATCGTCTGAGCCAGTTGCCTTGATTTATTTATTGACCAATCAGCAACACACTTGACATACAGACCATCCCACAGCAGGAAATGGACACCCCAATAACGATGACCTGGTCTAAAGACAGGCATTATCTTCATGTCAGTTTATTTTGTTAGACAAACCATAGCCTCATTTGTGACCCAGGCCATGCCACAATCACCAAGACAATTGGAATCTTCACCAATGAGTGACATCAGATCACAAGCCCATGAACTCCAATCACTAAGGAGTTGATCTGGAAGCTCCTTTTGGTTCCACTCTGGTTTGTGGGCTGTACCCATGATCCTCCCAACACAGGCAACATTCTCACATCCGATGTGTCAAGGCAACATCACAGCTTTCAAGTAATCTGGACCACACCTGAATGTTAAAGGACAGGGGCACAGCTTGGGATCAAGGGTGTGTGGGCCGCACCCAGGAAATCCTCTGTGTCCAGGTCTTAATCTGGAATACCACAGATCAAGAACAGCAGTTGGACCTTGTGTCTGACCTAGGACATACACTACTTCAGGAAGGCTCTACACACTATGACACCAGGAGGTGACTGCCTGAAGGAGGTATGGGCAAAGGCCATAAAGTGACATCAATGGGGCCCTGCCAGCTCCCTGATTACCAGTACCCTGGGTCTAGATTAAATTTTAATGTAAACTTTAATGTAATCTAAGGGTGTGTGGGCCACACCCTCTCTTTACATGATCCAGCACTATGCTCATAATAAGGGAGCCAGGACCACACGCCAGGACTCAGGTGGGAGAAGGACCCCTCTCCTTAATGATCGAAAACATGGTCATGCCTTAATATCAAGAACGAGTAGATGGCACCCGACCCTCTAGTGACTTCACCTGATTTTTATCCCAGGCTTGACTCCGTTCACCAAAAATCTCAAATGCATGAGGAATGCTTTCTAAGCTGATGATGGATTCCAAATTGATAGCAATGTAAGCTGGGGGCTCACCTACCACCAAGAAGCCTGGGTCACACCTAAATTCAAGGGTTGTGGGCCACATCCTCTCTTCATCAAATGCAGGAGATATGCTCAACTTAGAGGACTCGGGACCACAACACCTAGGCTTCATTAAATGAGACACACCAGAGGAACAATCTGGGCAGATTTGGCATGATGGGTGTGTGGGCTGCACCCAGGAGTCGTTATGTGCCCAGCTGTCTTCAAGAGATCCAGGACAAATGATCTTGTGTGGGTTGGCCAACACCACAGCCTCTGAGGAAGCTGGAACCACCATAATGACCAGAGTTGGTAGTCTGGTATGTGACATCGCCCTCACAAATGTCCAGATTGCGGTCCAAACCCTCATGTCCTGACATCTCAGGTTTCTCTGCCTCTCACTGTTGACTTTGGCCCTCAACCTGACCTGATTAGAAACATCAAGTAACTCATTGGATTACAATGTCCTGAACCAGGAGCACAGACACAACTTTAATAACAATGTATAATGGAAAACCCAGAACTTCCTCCTCTGGAGACATGTTTTTTGGCATGTTCAAAGATGAGACATGTGTTCCTAGACTTCCTTAAACCCTCACCGGAGCCTACCTACAAGAAGCCAGAATTATAACCTGATTTCTATAGATCTCTTATGATACAGATCTAAAGCCTTGTAGTAATCAGTCTTATTGCACATGTCTTGCCCTAACATTGTGTATATAGTTTTCAATAAATATAAGGTTATCCACTACATGGTTTATCCTGGAATGTTTAGTTTGGTCCTTTCCCTATAGCTCTAACATTGAACTACTTAAGAACAGGCTGTGATGGTTACTTACAAACAGGAAGTATAGGTAGCTCCGTGTATATAGCACATACCTGTATGCTCAGACCTCATCCTGAAGATCAGTGCACCTCTGTCCATGGTTTGTATCTTTGCCATTTGTGGGAGTCTCTTAAAAAATTAAATAAAAAGCTAGTGAAAGTCGCCACATAGGTAGGAGGCCCCACCATGTTATAAAATCACTGGGATAAAATTTCTTTTTTTTTTTTTTTTTTTTTTTTGGTTTTTCGAGACAGGGTTTCTCTGTGTAGCTTTGCGCCTTTTCCTGGAACTCACTTGGTAGCCCAGGCTGGCCTCGAACTCACAGAGATCCGCCTGGCTCTGCCTCCCGAGTGCTGGGATTAAAGGCGTGCACCACCACCGCCCGGCTAAAATTTCTTAATTGGAGGGACAGCTCCCAACCTCATCCAGTGAGGAAATCAGATTAGCACCCATTTTTAGAGAGGTGCTGATGAAGGCCTGGGAGGCAGAGGAGTAAGGAAAGGCTCAGTGTGGGTCACAGGACACCAGGCATTGGAAATTGTCTTCCAGTGAGACTCCATAGGAAGGTGAATGGACCCCACTGATATCCTCTGCATGGTGCCACAACAGTAACGGACAGATTCGTGTCCAAGGAACAGTAAAATGTGCTGTGCTCCTTCACTTAGAGAACTAGAGGCTGGCGGGTTGCAGCTGTGGACTTGCTCCTGTTGATCCTGGGAGGTACAGGTGGCAGGTTTGTTGGTGTGTTCCATATTGATACTCATAGACACAGGGAGAATGTCTCGTAGAAATGACATGGAAACTGCACCCATGAAAACACAAAATACGGGAGCCAAAATGAGACAGAAACAAGGGGAATACCACTGGACATGCTGTTATGGGTTGGGGAAACTCATGGGGACTGGTCCTGAGACGAGGAACTATGGGGAACTAAGCATTGCCGATGGAGGGGGATCAGTTGTCCAGAGATGAATCCCCTACCTTGTTATCCAGTACCTAGTATTCAGACCTGTAACACACATGCAAGCATCACTGAACAGGCACAGCCTATGACAGGTTTAAATTTAAGCATTTTTCTGTAAAATCTGTCAATAATGGAAACATGCCATCATCCTTCTGAGAGGGAGAGAGAAGAAAAATGGTAACAATTAGAGCAAGAAGGACAGTGCAATGGTGTGATTTTATTTTCAATTTACAAATTATAACTGTAACTATTTAATGGAAGACTGGCTGGGTGAGATACTCCTATTGTAATGTTTATGCAGTGAAACAGCTTTCCTGTGTCTGTGTTGTATTTCAGCACTCTTGTCTCTATGCCTATGTCTCCCTTGTCCTAAGAAGACACACATACAGACATTACAACATCATGTTGGACATGGGGTTCTGTGGTGACAGCCTTTAAATCAGCTGACATCCCAGGATATAACGCTCTATCCTCTCCCATGCCACCCACACATATCCCCAAGCCCCCTCTCTCATATTAAACCAATCCCTACTGTGCTGCCTTCATCTGGAAGGAAAGTAACAGAAGTGAGGACTGCAAGCTTGCTCACTTCTCACTTCAGCAGCAGAACCCTGGTCGGCCTTTTGTTTCCAATTTATATGGGTACCTGAGTACTGAGTACTTGGAGTCAGACTCCAGAAAGCCAGGAATTATCCTATAAATATGTTTTTCAATTTCCTAATTAGGTTTAGATATAACTCAACTATTTCCCCACACCTCAAAGGCACTTACAAGGATTTTGTATTATCTACATAAATATTAAACCATTTTCACTTTTATGCAAATGATATGGATAGTTGGTTCATGTCAGGAATAAATCTTTTGAGATGTATGTAATTTACTGTGAAAAACCAATTAAAAACTCGGGGGGGGGGGGGCGCGGCAGAATGGCTCCCGCAAAGAAGGGTGGCGAGAAGAAGGGCCGTTCTGCCATCAACGAGGTGGTGACCCGAGAATACACCATCAACATTCACAAGCGCATCCATGGAGTGGGCTTCAAGAAGCGTGCCCCTAGGGCACTCAAAGAAATCCGGAAATTTGCCATGAAGGAGATGGGTACTCCAGATGTACGCATTGATACTAGGCTCAATAAAGCCATCTGGGCCAAAGGAATAAGGAATGTTCCATATCGTATCCGTGTACGTTTGTCCAGAAAACGTAATGAGGATGAGGACTCACCAAACAAGCTCTACACATTGGTAACTTACGTACCTGTTACCACATTCAAAAATCTACAGACAGTCAATGTGGATGAGAACTAAGCTGCAGAGTGTCAAAGTTGGAGAACAACCTTCAAAAAAAAAAAAAAGCTCTGGGGACATAAAGTATTATAATATTACAGTTTAAGTTCCATCTAGTACATTGTGTGCCCAAATCATAGAAGAATTCTTAACATGTGGTTTTCAATATCCAGAACATCCAACTCTTTAGTTAATCATCATTTTGTCCATTTCTAATATCTGGTTTGATTTTAAACCAGGTATTACAACATGGGCAGTTGTAGCTCGAGTTTTCTCCAGTCCTGCCTGGCCCATGGTTAAGACAAATCTCTCTCACCCCCCAGTCCTGCAGCTGCTCAGACCCAAGTAAACACACTTGGCCATTTGCTCAACCTTATTATTGACTAGCTCTTACACTTAAATTAACCCATAATTCTTATTTATGTTTAGCCACGTGGCTTGGTACCTTTCCCCAGTTCTGTCTTCATATCTTACTTCTCATGGTGGCAGATGACAGCGTCTCCTGACTCACCCTTTCACTTCCCAGGATTCTCCTCTCTCTTTGTCCTGCCTATACTTCCTGCCTGGCTACTGGCCAATCAGCACTTTATTTATTAACCAATCAGAGCAACACATTCACAGCATACAGATGTGCACAGCAGGCAGCCCTAGCCTTGAACTCACATCACTCCTCCTTCCTCTCTCCCTCAAGTGATGAGACTCAGGGGCCACCACCCTGGCTCTGTTCCTAACATCTGCAATTAGAGCCACAGCTGCAGATGGAAGCACATGAACACACAAGGCCTGCACTCTTCTCCCCTGACCTCAGTGTGGAGGCTGGTAAAGGGTTCCGCTATGACAGGGGACCAACAACAGGTGGAGTACACATCAGCACATCAGGACTCGGGCTCCTCTGCCTATCTACCTAAGGGTTACACTGATGAGCATCACCAGTGTTGGACACACTAGGAGAAGGACCAAACAAAGAATATACACTATAATTTCATATAAAAGTTAATGAAAATTAATAACTTATGCCGTTCTGCTTTACATAGGAAACAGCTCTTAAAATCATTTTGTAAAACTCATCTTCTTACCTATATTTTTCAGTCACTAGACTGATTCTACAAGGAAGGGTGGCCTCTATTTGTAACTTTGTAAATCTCATCAGCCAGGGCATATGGATGGCTTATTAGAACACTGTGGTGTTGCCTTTCTGCTCTTGCTGCGCTAAGGATGTTTGACCTGAACAAATACAGTGTCACTAGCACACATTAGTGCTGAAATGTAACACTCTGTCCTGTCAGGGCCACAGGGTAGAGAGAAAAATGAAACTTCTTAACACTAAGTAACTAAGTCCCAGGACTTTCCACTATTCACGTTTTACTTAGGTACCAGGTACTTCATAGTTGAGGTATTTACTCCCCAAAATACAAAAAAATTGAAATGATGATTAACATTACCTTTCCCCTAAAGATGATGTAACATTTTCAAAGGCCTCATTAAGATACACAAGGCAGCAGTTCACATCTCCTGAGAAAAAGAAAATGGTTGAAAAGCATAAGGGAGTGCACTGAGCCCACCCATCACCTGCCTCTGCAGCCAAACTCTTCTACTCCACAGCACACAGGGCTGAACTGCAGTGACAATGACCTCCATTGCATAGTCAGTGACAGTGAATTCTCACACTTTTCCTTTAAAGTATAAAAAGGTTTCATACGGATGTTAGCAGCATTAAAAAACGAAGTTTTCAATAATATATTTTAGTTGTTTGAAAATTTCATACATGAACATAGTTTACTTTTTACATAGTTCTGCTTCTTCAAATCCTGCCTGATCTCACACTCACCTGCACCAATTTGGTGTCCTTTCGGGGGGAGAAGGAACCTACCTAAGGCAGCATTTCATGCCCATCCTCTCGTGTGTAGGGCTATCCAACAAGTCTTGCTCAACCTGCCATTGCATCATCACATTAAGGAACACTGACTCTTCCTCCTCTAGAAGCCGCCAACAGTCAACAGCTTCTCGGTTAGGGGAGGGACCAGCGGGCTCCTTTCCCTTCCATGCTAGAATACTGACGGGCTTGATCACAGAGCTCCTAAATGCAGCAGGACTGTAATGTAAAGTAGACAGTGCTTTATTGCAATTCCATGACCTCTGGATCTGAAAATCTGTCCACCCCTCTTCTGGAACGGTCTCTGAGACTCAGAGGAAGGTGTAATATAAATATCACACTTATGCCTGTGAATTCCACATCTCTGAATTTTGACAGTTTCTAGTGTGACACTCAGCTTCCTGCGTCAAGAGACTTCTCTGATGAGGACTGAGCTCACTAACCTGTGAGTACAGAGATGTGAATTCAGAGGGCAGTGTGATCTGACCATTTAACTTGTGGTAGGTTCACCTGGGGGCCTGTGGGTTGCCAGCCATAGGTACTATATTAGATATACACTATGATGAATATTTTTATTCGTGTGGGTTGGATTTTAATTCCAATGAGAACGTGGCTCGTCACTGCAGTGTTCTTCATGAGCATGGGCCCATGAGCCCCTATGCTTGATTAGGTCACAGAGGGCAAAACTGTATGGGAAGGATTAGGAGGTGTGGCCTTGGAGGAAGAGGTGTGTCACTAGAGATGAACTTTGAGATAGGTTTCTCTCTGACTCATGCTTGTGAGCTCTCAACTGCTGCTCCAGCACCATGCACACCAGTCGGTTGCCATGATCTCTGCCATAATGGCCATGGACTCATCATCTGCGTCTGTAAGGCCCTAATATCTTTTTTCCTATGAGTTTCCTTGGTCTTTGTGTCTTGTCACAACACCAAGTAAATCAGACAACCATGCCCATGACATTCAAGCACTATTGCACCAATAGGTATATCTTGCCACACTGGTCATCATTTATAGTTCACAGGAATACAGCTGGAGGAAACTCCTGCTGGTCCCATCCATGAACCTAAATAGGGCATTTCTGCACTATAAATCTAGTCACTATGTAGAATACATCTTTTCGTGACACATTTGATTTCTCTATGTCCTGTGACTAATGCCTGTAGTGTTTCCAGCAGTGGGGTCTTAACCTCAAGTTCCAGTGCACCCCCAAGACCAATGGCAATGGTCTGTAACAATGAACTTTTAAAGTCAATAGCTATACGAGGAAAATTAGTAGTAAAATGCAGGTAGTGTAGGAAAATATCGGCTTATGTCGGGAAATGTTGGAGACAAGGTGAAAACTATTTTCTACCCTCTACCCCAGGTCAATGTTTCAAAATAATGTTATGAGATTATGTGGTGGTATTGTGTTCCCCAAAATATTGTGCACCCTAATAAACTTATCTGGGGTCAGAGACAGAACAGCCACAATATTAAACATAAAGGTTAGGCAGTGGTAGCACACGCCTTTAATCCTAGCATTCCAGAGGCAGAAATCCATGTGTTCAAGGATACAGCCAAGCATGGTGACTCACGCCTTTAATCCCAGAAAGTGAGCCTTTAATCCCAGGGAGTGATGGTAGAAAGCAAAAAGGTATATAAGGCGTGAGGACCAGAAACTAGAAGCATTTTGGCTGGTTAAGCTTTTAGCTGGTTAAGCTTCAGGCTTTCGAGCAGCAGTTCAGCTGAGAGCCATTGGGATGAGGACACAGAAGCATCCAGTCTGAGGAAACAAGACCAGCTGAGAAGTTGGCCAGGTGAGGTTAGCTGTGGCTTGTTCTGGTTCTCTCATCTTCCAGTTCACCCCAATACCTGGCTCAGGTTTGATTTTATTAATAAGAACTTTTAAGATTCCTGCTACAAGATTATATATGATTATGTGTTTCAACAAAGCATCATACATGAAAAATTACCAAAAAATAAATAAGAGGAAAGAAAGAGAGAAGAAAATGTACTTTCTCAGTTCTGTGGGTGTAAAGACACGGAGCAAGATGGCAGCATCGGGAATCCAGCTTCTCAGATAACTTTCTGTTGTCCTCTCACAGGTCAATGATAGAGCAGAAGTGAGAGATAAACACCATGTTATTACATGCCACTAAAGTGGCAAATTCACTCCAACAGGCCCTTATTTGCAATGACATCAGTCCTCCATAAGGATGAGAACACGAACATTTCCCTAAATGTTCACCTCCCAGAAATCCACAAAGATGACCCCACCTTAGACTACTAGCTATATCAAAGAGGGTGCCTGAACTGGCCTACCCCGGTAATAAGATTAGTGAGTACTCACTGTCACCATAGAGCCTTCATCCAGTAACTGATGGAAACAGATACAGAGATCCACAGCCAAGCACCAGGCTGAGCTCCAGAAGTCCAGTTGAAGAGAGAGAAGAGGGATTCTATGAGCAAGGGGCATCCCAATCATGATGGGGAACCATACAGATACAACCAAACCAAACTAGTGGGAACTCATGAGCTGTGGGCCAATAGCTGTGGAGCCTCCATGGGACTGGACTAGGCCCTCTGCATAAATGAGACAGTGATGTAGCTTGATTTGCTCAAGGAGTGCCCTAACAGTGGGATCAGGATCCATCCCTAGGGCATAAGCTGGCTGTTTGGAGCCCAGTGCCTATGGTGGGACACCTTACACAGCCTTGGTCCAGGGGGAGGGGCTTGGACCTGCCTCAACTGAGTGTATCAGGCTCTACTGACTCCCCATAGAAGGCCTTGCCTTGGAGGAGGTGGAAATGGTGGTTGGGGTGGGGGAGGAAGTCTGAGGGGTGGGAGGAGGGAAGGGAGGGGATCTGTGGTTGGTATGTAAAATGAATTGAAAATTTCTTAAAAAAAATTTTTAAAAAAGACACAGGGATGTAAGAGATAGGGATAGATTCTAGCAGCATGTCTACCTCTGATGCTGAGGACCAGTTCCATCTCCAGCTTCCTGAACCTGATCCTCAATAATCTCTTCAAGTCAACTGCCAATAGAGACTCTTCTTAGCTTATGCTTATTAACAGATGGCTTTCTGTCTCAAAAAAAGCTCTGTCATGTTAATAAACTGGAAAAAATGGAATAACGAATTCATAAAAAAACAAAAGAAACAAATTAAGTCTGACAATGCCCCAGCATATGTCTCAAATAAAATGAGACAGTTTTTTTTGCTTATTACAATATAAAGCATGTTACAGGTATACCACACAATCCCACAGGCCAAGCAGTCATAGAAAGATCCAATCGAACTTTAAATAAACAGCAACAGGTAACAATGACTCCTAGAAATAGATTGCATAATGCTTTATTAACCTTGAATTTTCTCAATGCTGATGAGAAAGGAATAACATTTTCAGAGAGACATTGGACCACAGGAAAAATCTTTTGAGCTAAACCAACCGGCTTATTTCAAAAGATGTGCTGACCTCAGAGTGGAAACTAGGATACGCCCTACGTTGGGGAAGGGGTTTTGCTTTATTTCTGCAGGAGAAGAAAAGCTATGAACACCAAAAAAATTAATAAAAATTCTATTTGAACAGGAGAAACTCCTTGATGAGGAGAAGTAAAAGCTCATCCACCCATGTGACAATTCTACAAGTAAGAAAAATTTAACAAACAAGGGTCAGGGCAGGTTCTGTTTTCTGTCTTTACAGAATAATAGAAACATCCATCTTCTGGAAATCAGAAGGCCTTGGATACCCAGATGTATCCAACAGAAGGAAAGAACCTATTGGTACCAATATACTCTACAGGTTAATATCTCACTGCCTAACATCAATATCTCTTTAACTCTAGAACAGTTGTGGTCCCGATTCAATTATAAATCAAGCTGGCTTTGGAGTTGAAATTTGGCTCTCCCTTTCTCTAAACCCAAGCATATTACTAAAATAAAAATTAGGAGATTCTGCTCATATTGGAAGAGCCAACTGGTGTGAGACAGAAGAAAACCAATAATTTAGGGACCATTATCATCTAGACTCTATTTCTCTCTATGCTTTTCCTTGCCTTTGAAGAATCCCTCCTCTACCTAGTATAAATACAAAACTTTCCAAAATGTTCAAGTTTTCCACAGTAAAAAAATAAATCTTTTCCAATAGCAATCTCTGAAGTCTCCAGAAGGAAGATGGGGCCCCACAACAACAACTCTACCCGGTCCAGAATGATGCCATGGTATTCATAAACATTACTCAATGACCAATCTTGAACTGAAAACTCTCCAAGATAGTTCCATGATAAGATGGTTCATCATACTACACTTCTAGCCAGAATCTCAGACAACCTTATCCATTACTCTGAGATTGGCTACAGAATCTACAGTTAGTCCAACTGAGACTTAACTATCTGAGCTTTCTTACAGGACCGCACAGAGATACCATTGCCCCCTAAACAGCTGGAAGCAATTCTAAGAAAACAATGCCCTTTCTCCCAAAGGTTACATGTTTCTCAGGGTTATGGATAATGGTTACAGGGTTGGGGGTGGAAGTATTATCTTTCAGAAAAGAAAAAGGGGAATGGATAGGTATAGGATATTAAAGTAGATTATTGTATTTACTAGTAAACTAATTCAGTAAAATATTAGACTTAGATAATTTGCACTGATATGGATTCTTGTGTATCGATACAAATGTAAACTATTCTTATATTCATATTTAAGATAATTTGTATATTGCTACAAATACAAAACTGTATTTGTTGTATTGTACATATATTCCTACTCCTGATTGAAATATTTTGTATATTGATACAAATGTAAAATTATATTTGCCATACTGTATGTATGTTCTACCTCTGCTTAGGACATTTTGTATATTGATACATATTTAGGATTGTTGTCATATTGCATATTGCACTATACATTCCTACCTCTGTTTAAGCTACTTTGCGTATTGTCACAGTTTTGAGATCATTGTCCTTACATCTGCTTACAGACCATTCATCTTGTTAATGTGAAGCCTTAGTATAAGTAGCTTTGTTGCAACTCTGTGGGTTTGGGTCCCAGGTTTTGGCACCAAAATGTGAGTTTTGCAATTCTGGGGAAAGGTATCCTGACTACTTGGGGAGTCAGGCAACATCTTGAGCTGCTTAGGATAGCTCTGACAGCTGAAGCTGCAAAGAGACAGTTCAGCCCTGGAGGGTGAGGTATCCAGGATATCTCTCAGAACAGCTCTGATGGCAAGGTATCCTGAATATCTTAAGCTGCTTAGGACAGCTCTGACGGCAGGAGGGCGAGATATCCCAGATACCTTGAGCCACTTAGGACAGCTCTGATGTCTTGAGGGTAAGGTATCCCTGATACTTTGAGTCGCTAGGACAGCTCAGCCCTGGAGGTATCCTGGATACCTCAAGCTGCTTAGGACAGCCCTGACGTCTTAAGGTATCCAGGATACCTTGAGCCAGCCGCTTGGGGCAGTCCAGCCCTGGAGGTATCCCAGATACCTCGAGCAGCTTAGGACAGCTCAGCCCTGAAGGTATCCTGGATACCTTGAGCCACTTAGGACAGCTCTGCTCTAGAGGGGAAATTATTCTGACTGCTTGAGAGAGTCAGGTCTGGAGCTGCTAGGACAGTTCAGCAGGGAAGGGTATCCTGACTATTGAGGAGTCAGACTATACCTGGTATGGTGGGGGATTGTCTCCCCACAGGATATAGCAATCCTACTCCTCTCCTATAGAGCCGCTACAGTTCTTTGCTCAGTCCCCACTTAAGAGGGCTTCCAAGCAGAGCTCTGCTTTTCCAGCCTAAGATGTTGCTGCTTTTGCTTCACTCTGCAAAAGGGGAAACCCCTGCAGAAATGTAGCAATCTCCTCTGGCTCCAGAGAAAAGTGATACTTTTTCAGCTCACCCTTGCTGTGCACTGAGGGATGTCTCAACAAGATTTTTCTGTTCAGTTCCTCCTTGCTCTGTCTTCTATAGGATGCCTCAGCAAGGATCTTCTGTTCAGCTCCTCCTTGCTCTGTTCACTATGGGACATCTCAGCAAGGTTCTTCTCTGTGCCAGTGAATGAAAATTTTCATACCTAAAACTCTTTTGAGAAAGAGATTTATTTGGGAAGGAGGAGTCCAGGAAAGTAGCTGCCTTTACCAGGGTGGAGAGAATAGCCCACAACTGACCAGGCAGGGCAGTTGATATAGGATGTCTTGGGGGCAGAGTTAACCAGGAATTGGCTAGTTTTTTCCTGTCCAGGAATTGGTCAGTTTTGTGGGCTAGGGGCAGAGATGGCCCTGATTTCAGAGCCAAACTGTGTTTCTTTCACTGGCCTTTCTTGGCTTTTAGACACTATTCTAAGGCCAGGGCATATTTTTTCACTGACTCTGATTCTGGGGACCAGGAGTGGTTCTTTGGTACTGGTTTCAGAGTCAGGGCATGTTTCTTTGGTTCTGGGTTTGGGGATAAAGTGTTCATTTCTCTGGCTTAGGTCCCAGACGCAGGCTGTGTTTCTTTCCCGGGTTCTGGGCTCCAGGTCCAGGGTGCTACTTTCCTGCTCTGTGATTGGTTGGTTTAACAGGTCAGTTGGCCAGGGACAGAGATGGCTCTGATCTCTGAGCCAAACTGTGTTTCTTTAGCCAACTCCTTTTCCTACATTTAGTCCTTAAGTTATTTTAGTAGAGAAGACTTACTGAGCTGTAGTCACTCATGCTTGTCATTTCTATAGTTATGTTGGTTAGATTCTCCAGACTTACAGAAACTTATGTCAGATGTATAGGTAATCTTCAGACACTTCATAGACCTAGAGAATGTGGCATTTAAATGTTTTGATAACTTGGAATTCTGTTGACGTGAGGCACAATTGCTCGTGGCAGCACCAATCCGATCCCAAGAGAATGTTGGGCTCCTGAGACATTTCCATTTGGAAGTTTGTCTTCTTCTTGACACAAAATGGCCTGCTGGGTAAAGAACTGCCCTTGCCTCAACTGCTGACAATATGGATGCTGTCCTCTCTGGATGAGCAGGACACAAGGAAAAGTGACTACTGAACTCTGCCAAGACAGGGTAAGACAGTCTTTCAAATTTCCTGCTTCTGAAAATGGTCTGTCAGATTCTCTAGGCCTGTAGCCAATTTGAATGCACTAATGATGCTGAGAAACTTTAGGTGACTGCCCAGGCTGCCAGCTGTCTCTGTCTGCTCTTGAAAGATTCCCGAAAGTTGCTTGCCTCCATCTCCTGTTTTCTCAGGTATTATTATGTTCCTTCTCAGGTATTTGATGGAGTTGAAGACTAGATAGTTACAGTTACAATCTTTTTGTATCTTAGCTAGAACATATTAGTTCTAGAGTCAGAATCTTCAAGATAGGACAGCTATTGGAGTAATCCCTGTAATTTGTCATTTACCTATGTTCTGGACATTTAGCATGTCTTTCTTGTTTAATGTTATTCTTGTTGGTTGTAGTTCCATTTTTGTTTATGCTATTACCCTTTGCTTTTCCTGGACAATACTTGATAATCATTCTTATTGTATATAGTTTGCATTAAGATTAGAACCTTCTTATTTAGACAAAAATGGGAAATGGTATTTGCTCTGCCCATGACCTTGGGCTATACGGCCCAAAGGAGGCTGTGCTTTCTGCCATTGTATATGACCTCTCATAAGGAGTCCCTTCTCAGCCGGGCGGTGGTGGCGCACACCTTTAATCCCAGCACTCGGGAGGCAGAGCCAGGCGGATCTCTGTGAGTTCGAGGCCAGCCTGGGCTACCAAGTGAGTTCCAGGAAAGGCGCAAAGCTACACAGAGAAACCCTGTCTCGAAAAACAAAAAAACAAAAACAAAAACAAAAAAAGGAGTCCCTTCTCCCTGCTCCTGACTGTGAGGTAGATTCACTCCCAGTCAGATCAGAGGACAACTTATGCTGTCTACTCCGTCCTGTAATCGTGAGTGTATTTCCTCAGATTATATTTTAATAAATTCTGTTACCCATTTAATAGACTCATGTGGATTGATCGGAATACTCCCTTCCTGATGATATGGATGTAGAACTCTCAGCAACTTCTCCAGCACCGTGTCTGCTTGCACGCCACCATGTTTCCTGCCATGATGATAATAAACTAAACCTCTGGACTGAAAGTCAGCCCCAGTTAGGTGTTTTCCTTTATAAGGGTTTCTGTGGTCATGGTGTCTCTTCAAATTTTTTTAAAAAATTTTTTACTCTTATTTATTTGTTGAGGCAGGGGTTGGGGCAGCACATGAGGAGATCAGAGAAGAAATTGTACCATGTGGGTTCCTAGGACCCAACCTAGGTTATCTAGCTTGGCTGTGGGTACCTTTACCCACTGAATCACTGCTGTTCCAAGAATATTGTCTTAGGCTTACTTAACTGTTCTATGGATTTGATTAGATGGAGTGATGTACAAGCAGTGGTTGAAAAGTTAGAGGTCTGGTGTTTGGGTGTATTTTAGGAATATGCAAACATCAACATAGGTAAGCTCCTAAAGTAGGATAAATAATGCACTGTAGGAACGAAGAACCCCTGAAACTCAAGGTTTTTGGCACACACCCACACACAAACATTGTAAATACAATTTTTTAAAAGATTTGTTTATTTATTGTGTATACATTGTTCCACCTGCATGTATGCCTGCAGGCCAGAAGAGGGCACCAGATCTCATTCTAGGTGGTTGTGAGCCACCATGTGGTTGCTGGGAACCAAACTCAGGACATCTGGGGGAGCAGCCTGTGCTCTTAACCTCTAAGCCATCTCTTCAGCCCCTATAAATACAATTTTTAAAATTAAAAAAATACCAAAGTTGGCCAGGCAGTGGTGGCACACACTTTTAATCCCAGAATTTGGGAGGTAGAGGTGGATCTCTGTGAGTTTGAGGCCAGCCTGGTCTACAAAGAGAGTTCCAGGACAGCCAGGGCTGTTATACAGAGAAATCCCATCTCTAAAAACCAAATCACGAAACAAAACAAAACAAAAAACGCTAGAGTTAATTTACAATAAGCATTAATTTAAAATTGTCATTTAATCCATTGAAATGTAGCTGTGAACCTAGCTGTGCATTAACATAAAACTTTTTTTTTCAGATAGGGTCTGTAGATGTAACCGTCTCATTAAATAAGAAACACAGAGCCAAATACAGAGTTAAAAGCCAAGAGGTCAGAGCAATAGCTAAGAGTTGAGACTAAAAACCTTACCCTTCATTGCCGCTGTCGTCCTACCTCTCCGCAAGAGGCCGACTTCCTGTGTGTTTGTCCTATTGATTCACTTTCTGTTCTGCCTTCTCATTGGTTGTAAACCCAACCACATGACCTCCTCGTCACTGCCTGTCTGTAAGACCTCCAGGTCTTCTATGGTTGGTATAGAGATTAAAGGCATGTGTCTCCATGCTGGTGATATCCTTGAACACACAGAGATCTGCCTGTCATGTGATCGGGATTTACAGGCGTGTGTTACCACTGCCAGACTTCTGCTATGGCTTGCTATTAGCTCTGACCCTCAGGCAACTTTATTTATTAACATACAAATAAGACCACATTTCAGCACAAATAAAATATCACCATATAGGGTCTCTACATAACCCTAGTGTCTTGGAACTCACAATGTAAACCAGGCAGGTCACAAATTCACAGAGATCACCTGCCTCTGCCTCCACTGTGCTGGGATTAAAGGTGTCTGCCACCACCCCGGCCAACATAAGACTATATATATATATATATATAGTAACCTTGTTTTCCAAGACAAAATTCAAAATGGCAATGAGCAATATATTGTTTTGCGTTTTTATGAATATACTTAATAGAAGATAGCTAGGTTCTTTAGCTTGCTCTGTATTCAATTTGTTGTCATAAGTTTTTAAAGTTATGTGATTACGTGTGTGTGTGTGTGTGTGTGTGTGTGTGTGTGTGTGTGTCCATGTGTGCACACAGAGAACAACTTGTGCGCCGGAGTTGGGGCTCTCCTACCACGTGGGTCCCAGTGATCAAAGTAAGGTTCAGGGCTGGTAGCTCTCTGTAATGTTCGCTGAATACTGCAGAGATGAGTCTCTTTGATAAGAGGTGAGCAGTATGTGTATCTATGGGTATAAGGGTAAGTGTTTAGAATCCAGTTAGGAATTATACTTGTTTAGAAAAGTGGCTAGTAGCTTCTCCTGTAATAAGCATAAGCTCACTCACCACAGCAGTTGGTTAGGTTTCCAGTACTAAGAATGGATTTCCTCCTATTAATTAAGTCCAATTAAACAGCTGTCGGCTACCAACAAGATCTAAGTGTCGCTATTGCACCTTTGGGGCTATCTTGCCATCCCTGTCTTGGTGTGGTCTGTAGGCATCACAGCTGGGTAGGACTACTGAGTGCTTGCCTCCCTTGGCAGCTTGCCCAGCACCTTGGGTACCATGAAGGCTGGTCCTCAGGGAAGGGGCTTTCGATCAGATCCAGCTTGATTCCTCTGAGTCCAGTTTCTGGGGGGCATGAAAAATCACAGGCAGTGCCCTGCCTCTGAGAGAGAGGTGTGGGAAAGGACTTTCTGATTAGGGCTCAGAGAGTTAGGCTAACAGTTGACAAGCAGGACCTCATAAAACTAAAAAGCTTCTCTATGGTTAAGATGTGAACGAGAAGCCCACAGAGAGGGAGAGAACTTCGCCAATCATATATCTGTTGCCAAAATTCCTTTCTAGGGGAGACATAAAGAAATGCCTACACCTCTCAAGATCCCAACCACAAACTGAGGCATCATAATTCTTCAAAATTTCACTGTAGGGAATCTGTGACTTTACCGGGTTTCATTCGAATCTTGGTGAGGGGTTACTGAGAGGAGCGTACACTCTCCCCCCAACCAGCCACACCTGAAAAGCCTTACCCAGTAGGGATAGGATATCTGTCCCCCTCGGTAGCCACAGATGGAGCCCCCAAAGTCTTCTCTGCCCCCGGGTCATGTGCAGAGCTACCAGGTGATAAGGAGGACCTGGATACTAATGAGAATTTCATGCTCTTCTCCTCAACTCTATTTGGGGTATGTAAACCATCAGTCAAGAAGCCCAGCCGGGATGAGCTTTTGCAAGGGGGAATAGAGCTGAACTCCCCAAGATGGTGGTCTTTTGGCTCGGAGGACACTCATGATAACATCTCCCAGAGGACTAATAGACTAATATAAAGGACTCAAGAAACAAAGAATAAAGAAAACAACCCAGTTAAAATAGATCTGAGCAGAGAATTTTCAAAAGAAGAAATAAAATGGCTAACTAATATCTCCAAAAGTGTTCATCATCCTTAGCAGTTAGAGAAATAAAAATTACAACTTTGAGATTTGATATTTAGCCCAGACAGAATGGCTATGATCAAGAAAAGAACTGTCAATAAAAGTTGGTGAGATTGTGGGGGAAGGGGAATCCCATTCGCTGTTGGTGGGATTGCAAATTGGTACAGCCACTATGCAAATCACAGAATTCTTGAGAAGCTAAAAATGAATCCACCGTATGACCCAGCTGTAACGCTCTTTGGCATATGCCCGAAGGACTTAAAATCCCACTCTCATATGCTTGCTCAGCATGTCCACTGCTTCTCTAATCACAATAGCTAGAGCTAAATGTCCTTCAGCTGATGAATAATGAAAATGTGGTACACTATGTACTGAATACTATTCAGCTGTAACAAAAAATGAAATCACGAACTTGGTAGGAAAATGGAAGGATCTAAAAAATATTATACTGAATGAGGGAACCCAGGCCCAGAAAGATAAACAACACATGTTCTTTCTCATCTGTGGTTCCTAGCTCCAAATCTTCAGATGTGAGTACGTAACCTGGTGTCACCCTAAAAACTAGAAAAGTAAAAAGGGCCCATGAGAAGGTGCGGTGGGCCGCACTGGAGAGGTGACTAGCAGGATATGGGTGAGATGAAGGGAGAAATGGGGGAAATGGAGGGGTCCAGGCAGGAAAGGACAGTAAAGGAAAGGAGGGATCAATAACACCAAGGATGCTTTAAAATGCCACCGGGAATCATTTTATATACACCTAAAACTATATACGATAAATATGTGTTCATCTGCATGTATGTGTAGTTTAGTGAAGTTATTAAGTTATTATTTTATATACACCTAATATTATATATAATAAATATAAGTATTTGTGTGTCTGCGTGTATGTGTAGTTTAATGAAGTTATTAAATTAAAAGTTATTTTATGTACACCTAAAATTACATATAATAAATGTGTGTGTTGTGTGTGTTGTGTGTGTTGTGTATGTGTGTTGTGTGTTGTGTGTGTGTTATGTGTGTTGTGTGTGTGTGTTGTGTATGTGTGTTGTGTGTTGTGTGTGTGTTGTGTGTGTGGTTTAAATGAAGTTGACATCACTTGGGTGACAATGCTTCCCCAAGAGTTATAAACTAACAAAACCCCAGTGCCAAGCATGAGAAATCATTCAAGTTATTGGTCAGGAAAGTTCAAAAGACTCCCCAAAACAATATAGGTTGTTTTCGCTGCCCTGGGTTGTCTCCAAGAAATCCTTATGGCAATTCTGTTTTTAGATTTTTCCTTTTGTGCAACATGTGTGTGGGTGCCCGCTGAGGCCAGCAGACATCAGTCCCCTGGAACTGGTGTTCCAGGAGGTGTGAGTCACCTGATGTAGGAGCTGGGGACTGAACTCAGATCCTCTCATAGAGCAGCAAATGTTCTTCACCTCTGAGCCATCTCTCCAGCCTCTAATGTTCTTTCTTTTGACAACATTTTCTCATACTAAACAATGTTTTATCACCTATGACTCAATTTACAAGTTCACAAATGCTACTTTTATTTTGAAGGAGAAAAAAGTCCTTGTCTATAATAGATGTAATAGCAGTTATGTCTACTCTCTCCAGAACGCTAACATTATACAAATAAGTTCTTGGGGTTGGAGATTTAGCTCAGTGGTAGAGCGTTTGCCTAGCAAGCCCAAAGCCCTGGGTTCGGTCCTCAGCTCCGGGAAAAGAACAAATAAGTTCTTTTGGCAGTAACACTGAATTGAAAATCTTCAGTATTCTAACAATTCAGTTTTGAATTTTATCCCAAGAAATTCTCTGTAAGCATATTGTTGTAAATAGATTTGGTTCTGATGTGACTCAACTTCTCAGACTCTGAAAATATTCTTGAACATTGCCTTTGAGTAGAAATAAAATCTAAATATAAAGAAAGGAAATACTTTATTGTCCTGTTTCCTATGTAGGGACTGAAGAACTTGTGTGTGTGTGTGTGTGTGTGTGTGTGTGTGTGTGTGTGTGTGTGTTATACATGTGCATGTGGGTGCATATATGTACATGTATGTGCATGTGTAGGCCAGAAGTTGACACGGGCATCTTCCTCAGTGGCTCTCCACTTTATTTTTGAGACTGGGTCTCTCATTGAGCTGGTACCAACTCAGCTCTGATGACTAGATAGTCAGGACCTGTCTCCACGTCCCCAGTGCTGGGAGCATGGAGCCCACAGCCATGCTCAGTTCTTAAGTCGGTTCTGGGGATCTGAACCCACCCCCTCATGGTTGAATCAGCACTGTGCCAACTAAGGGTTTGTTTGTTTTGTGTTGTTGACCAGGTCTCTGTAGCCCAGGCTGGCTTCAAAGTCATGGCGCTCCTCCCTTCCCAGCCTCTGGATTGCTGGGGTTGAAATAACTATTCCTTCATTTGGAAATTTGATTGCTGTTTAGATAAAATTTCAGTGACTTAGTTATAATAATTTCTCTATTTCTTCCAAAATTACATTGTTACAGAAGCTTATGTTAAAGATCTTTTACATTTTATTTTTAAACAAACTTTATTATAAAAAACATCTTGCAAGTAAATACATCAGACACCAAAATTAACCAGACCCAAAGTCTATACAACTTAATGGACTTATATAGTTAGAATTGGCACTCAAAATGGAAGCTATGAAACTTCACACTAAATTTTATATTTTCTTTATTGAATATATTTTATGCACTCACCTACCACTCAAACAAAAAAAAATCCATGACAGGATTATGGAAATACTAGAAAAATAATCAACTTTATGTCCTCTTTCATAACTCATGTCCTGTGCCTGCTCTCAACCCTTGTTCATCTATGTATTTCTCTTTTATTGTGTGATATAGAACCCACATGCACATTTCTTTACATATATACATATTGGCCAGACTCCACATATGAGAGAACGTAACCTTTCTGTCTGACATTGGGTGAACTTGTTTAATATTATACATTCCAAGTCCGTTCATTTCCCGGCCAAAAAAAAAAAATTAACTTCATTTTTCTTTAGCGCTGAGCAGTGTAAAAAAAAAAAATGAGGCAGAAAGACAGATTCCATCTCCACAGGCTGACTAGAGAGGCAGACCAGCTCAGTCTCCACAGGCTGACACTGCTTTATTGGAACAGTGAGGGGCCCCAACCTTTCTGCAGGATGAAGGTTGAGAGCACTTAGAGGGGCCGGGACACACACATGCACGCACACCAGGTAGTTATAGCTAGTATTTTATTTTATTTTATTTCTGTGTGGTTTGACTGGAAGCAGGCTGAGTTGCCTTGTCACCCAGGCATATTGTTTCTGCAGGTGGAGTGGAACAGTCAGGCTGGTGCAGTTCTTTATGGCTCGGGGCTCTTGCCCAGTGCAGCCTGACTCAGTTCCTCATGAGGCTATTACCCAACAAGTAGTGTTCCACTTGTTACATATACCCACTCCTCGTTACTCATCCGTCTGTCAATAGACAACTGGGTTGATTCCAATTTTTGGCTATAATGAATTAAGCATAGATAAACATAGGCTGCAAATATCCACGGTTGTGTATGGCGTTCTCTGAGTGTGTGCCCAGGAGGGAAATAGGTGGGTCATATGGTAGTTCTATTTTTAAGTTTTTGAGAAGTCTCCAAACCGACTTCCACAGTAGCTGTATTAATTTGCATCACCACCAACAGTGAATAAGGGTTCCTTTCTCTCCACATCCTCTCCAGCATTTGTTGTCATATTCATTTGTTGATGATGGCCATTCTGCCAGGGTGAGGCGGTATCTCAAAGTAGTTTTAATTTGCATTTCCCTGATGGGTAGGTCGATCGAACACTTTTTAAAATAGTTATTGGCCGTGTGTTTTGTTTTTTTTTTTTTCCAAAAAAAAACCAAACCCCTGTCTATTCAGTTAATTTGCCTATTTGTTTGTTGACTAGAGGTTTTATTTCCTTGGTATTTAATTTCTGCAGTCCTTTGTAAACGCTGGCTGTCAGGCCCCTGTCTGAAGAGTGGCTGGTAAAGATGTTCTCCCATGCTGTGGGCTGTCCGTGTGCCCTGCTGATTGCTTCATGCCATCCCATCTGCTGATACTTGGTGCTAGTTCCTGTGCTGTTGGTCCGCTATTTAAAAAAAAGTTCTTGCCTACCTCGATATCTTGAAGGGTATCCCTTGTGTTTTCTTCTACAATTTCTAGTGTTTGGGGTTTTAAATTGGTCTTTGATCCATTTTGAATTGATTTGTTTTACAAGGTGAAGGACAGTCTGCAGGGAGAACCCGACTTTGCCAGCACTGCGTGTTGAACAGGCTATTTTTTTTCCTGTGTGCGTTTTTGCCTCTTTTGCCAAAAACAAGTGAGCGCAGCTTGGCTGTTTCCCCCCCCCCCCCCCGGTTCTCTGTTCTATCCCATTGGTCTTCCCATCTATTTTTATGCCAGTACCAGGCTGCCTTTATCATATAGCTCTATAGCATAATCTGAGGTCACTGTGATATCTCTAGTATTGTTCTTATGCTTCAGAACTACTTTGGCTACTTGTGGTCTTTTGTGATTCCGTATGAATTCTTGTATTGTTTTTTCAAAACCTGTGATAAATGACATGGGAAATAGAGATCTTTTACAGTTTAGTCTGTTTTTTCCTACCTTACCTTTTACTGCTCTCTCAAAGCATGCAATCCTTCATAAGGATTACAAAGCCTATAATAAGCACTATAACGCAACTCTGAAAGCATATAAAAATAGTCTGTACAGGTGTTTGAGGGTATGTGTGTGTACTACATGAATGCTTGGCCCACTGGAGTCTAGAAAAGGGTCTTGGTCCACACAGAATTAGAGTTCCAGCCAGTTGTGAGCCGCTGTGTGGGTGCTGGGTATTAAATTGGAGTCCTCTAGAAGAGCAGTTAGTGCCTTTAACCCCTGAGCCATCCTTCCAGCCCCCATCTCCTAACATTACTTTTTATTTTATCGTCAGCCTTACATAAGAAAACTTGTTAGAGGGGCTGGAAGATGGCTTAGCACTGACTGCTCTTCCAGTAGATCTGGGTTCAACTCCCAGCACCCACAGGGCAACTCACAAATGTCCGTAACTCCAGTTCTGGGGGACCCAACACCCTCACACAGACATACATTCAGGCAAAACACCAATGCATATAAAATAAAAATAAAAATTTAAAAACCCAGAAAACTTGTTAGAAGGGTACTGGACATGTAGCTCAGTTGGTGGAATGTGTAGCATGTACAAAGCCCTGAGTTTGATCCTCAGCACTGGATAAAACAGGTATGGTGGCACATACCTGGGATCCCAATACTTGGGAGGTAGAGGCAGGAGGATTCGAGGCTCAAGGTCACCCTAAGAGACATGGTGAGCTTGAAGCCAGCCTGGGTTTATTTTCCTTGAAGTCTTTTTTTTTTTTTTTTTTTTTTTTTTTTTGCAGATCACATGTGCCAGCCTGTGCTAGTCCTGGTCCAACCTTCCTCCACTCCACCCACTCCTATCTGAGAGCGGAGGCACCCTGGGACTGCTCTGGCTAGGACAGACAAGGCTACAGAGCATTCAGGATGTGGTCTATCTTTGTGACCAGCTTTTACACTCTCCAGAGATGAGTTTCTCATTCTTTGTACACATGCCCTTCTTGAGCTTGCTGGCCACCAGCCTCCTCCCACTGACTTAAGCACCAGCTCCTTGGCCTGCACAGGTTAAGTCCTCCATCTTTTGCCTCAAGTCTCACTAGTTACAGCTTTGGGTTCTGTTTCCAGGCTCTCTGATACTCTCAATTGTGCAGATGGCCCGGGACTCTCTGTACCTACTGACAATCTCATGGAAGCGGCAGTCGAAGCCTCTTGTGGACCAGGGTCAAACGTGGCTCTGTGACATAGGCCACCTTCATTCTGGCCTCTGTGGCAGGATCCTCTGGGATACCAAAGTCCAGGCAGACCATGAAAAACAGGATGTGGCCTGTGGTCACCCCCAATGGCATGAATAACCCCGCTGAGGCCCTGAATGTGCTGCTCAGAGAGATTCTTCTCTCTCATTATTAGTAGATCTTTTTATTTTAAAAAGTTTCTGTTAACTTTTGTGGGTGTAGGCACCCAGCTCTGTGTGTGTGTGTGTGTGTGTGTGTGTGTCAGATATTGGGTGTCTTTCTCAACGGCTCTCTGCTTTATTATCATTAATTGTTTTAATCCTTTAAATTTAGTGTTGGAGAGGAGCGGGTGTGCTCATGCCACAGTGGAGGTCAGAGGACAATTTTGTTAAACCTGTCCCCTCCTTCCACTTTATTTGGTGTGATGGCTAATCTTAGCTGTCAACTTGACTGCAACCAGAATCAACTAAAACCTAAGCAGCTGGGCACCCCTGTGAAGGTTTTCTCATTAGATCATTAAGGTTAGCAGGGGTGGACTGGGCTCCTGTTCATTCAAGAGGGCATCTTCCTTTCCTGCCTTGGCCACCCCTACAACATCAGTGAATTTTTCTTGCAGACAACAATCTCGGGGCAGTAAGATGTGTCCAAGTGCATCTCATCTGGGACAAGGCTGACATCATAGGGAATATCCACATGCATGGTCCAGACCCCTAGTGCAAGGTGATCTCCACTGTCGGGAGATCAGTTGCTCATCACAAACCTTCAGTGCAGACTAGTCATCCAAATTACAGGCAGACTTGAAGAATGAGAGGTGTGGCCAATGAAGTGGTGTCTTCTACCCACCAGACAGGGAACTGATGATGGATTTTCATCTCCAGAATCATCAGATACAAAGTGGCTGGTAGAAACTGCCAGAAACACAACCTGGGCAGCAGCACAGAAGTTATTTCACTGTCTGGCTGTCTTTGGTAATGGTAGGTGAGGGAGGCCCCTTCAACACAGCAATGAGTGCATCAGGTTCACATTCTCCTCCGTGGTAACATTGCCACAGGGAGATCTGGTTGATGCTGGTCATGCTGGTGATGGTCAAGAAAAGCCTACTGAAGCTGATCGTGGTGGTGCAATCCACCAGCACTTGGGGAGGTAAGGGAAGGTGGATCTCTGTGAATTGGAGGCCAGCCAGCATAGTCTACATAGTGAGTTCCAGGACAGCCAGGGCTATTTAGAGAAACTCTGTCTCAAAAACAAAACAACAGAACGAGAAAGAAAGAAAAGAAGTATGGAAGGAATGAAGAAAGAAAGAAAGAAAGAAAGGAAGGAAGGAAGGAAGAAGGAAAGAAAGGAAGGAAGGAAGGAAGGAAGAAAGAAAGGAAGGAAGGAAAGGAAGGAAGAAAGAAAGAAAGAAAGAAAGAAAGAAAGAAAGAAAGAAAGAAAAGGCTATTCTATTGTTCTCACAGTCTAAAAATATTCTGTCGGAAGGGCCATCTCTGAAAGGCCCCAAAAGCAGGAGACCCTTGGGGGTTCTCCAGCTAGGTGTAGCTCCCCACATTTTCAGAACAAGTCTCACACACCTGGTCTGGGTCTTTGTTGGAGAGGGTAGAAATAATGGCTGTTGTTAAACAATAAAAAGTGTTTCACTGTGTTGTAAGGATGTAAGCCTGTAAGAAGAATGAACATTTATGCCAGGTATGATAGGACATGCTGGTAATCCCAAACTTCTAAAATAAAGGCAGGGATGCAGCAGTTGATCTCAAGACAACAAACAAAAAACAGACGGACATTTATAAGGGCATTCTGTACATAATAAATGAGCTTTATATACGACAGTCGATTTGAATGAAATAAAACGACGGTCACTCAAGTGAGGGCCAATCCAACACGTAGATCGGAGTGCTGCTGGTGTTTTGTTTCAGATAGGTTCTCATGTAGCTCAGACTGTCCTCAAATTTTCCGAGAATGATCTCTGGCCCTTCCTGCCTCCGTTTCCCAAGTGCTGGAATAAGCATCCTTCGGGAACCACTCCAGGCCCTCAATTCTGAGTTTCAGCAAGCACATCTGCAGCAGCTGGGGGAGTGTCACAGAGAAAAGCTTTTTTGTTGTTGTTGTTGTTTTTCCAGTGTATATTGCTCTTCGTGACAGTCCCAAAATGAAGAGAGGAAAGAAAAAAGATGAGCAGCCCTTGACAGACACCATTTAGATGAGGAACCCGAAGTGTTTCCCAACCCAGCCTCATTTTATAGGCGAGGAATCGGGTTTAAAGAATTCGTCATTTTCATTTGGCCTCCTTAAGAAGCCCAAACTGTGAGGCTGGGATTCGCCTTCTTCCCCCAAGGGTGGTTGGTCTGTCTGTCTGTTTGTGGCTTAGGAACCGTCTAGTCCTGGAGCCCCGGGAGGTGGGAGGAACCGACCACCGGAGGACCGACGCGGGGCGGGGGGCGGGGGGCGGGGGGCGGGGGGGGCGCTTCCGGAGCGCGCGGGCCGCGGCGGCGGACGACTTCCGGCGAAGGCGTAAACAAGGCCCCAGCGGCCGGAGGCGGGGCGGGCTGCGAGTGCGAGCCGTGTCGGCCGCTCTCCCGCTCAGAGCCGGGGTCGGTCCGGGTGGCACCGCGGTCCCCCGCGAGGCCCGCAGCCGCTGCTCCTCCTCCCCCCCCCACCCCCGCGCGCGCGGGCGCGGCTCAGCGCTCGGCCGGGAGAGGTGGAGGCGCCGCGCGGGAGAGGCGGGTGGTCGCCAGCGCCGGCTGCGCGCCGCGGTCCCCGGCTCCGCTTTCCTTTGTCTCCCGCCCGCGGGGCGGCCGGAGCGCTCCCGGCGCACGGCCCTGCGGCCTCAAGATGGCTGATGGCCACGAGGATGCTCGAGCGGACGACCTGCCAGGCCCGGCCTTCGAGAGCTACGAGGCCATGGAGCTGGCCTGCCCGGCCGAGCGCAGCGGCCACGTCGCCGTCAGCGATGGGCGCCACATGTTCGTCTGGGGCGGCTACAAGGTCAGCGGGGGCGGGGCGGGCTCCGCCAGCGGTGGGCGATCGCTGCGGCTCCGGGTCGGTCGTTCCGGAGAGCATCCTCCTCCCCTGCCTTGGTGGACTCCAGGCTCCCGGACTGTTGTCACCGCTCTCTGGGACTTAGGAGTCCGCCTGCCCCTCCTCCCCCGCCTTGTTGTCTTTGGAGCGATCAGAGCCAGGCTCTGTTATGTGGGCTGAGTAGCGGGTGACTATGGCCCAAGTTATGGAAAAGGGTGGAGGCGAGGGCGTGCGAGAGTCACTCGTACCTTTGGCCCCGTTCACCCGCGAAGGCTTTTTAGCATCCCGAGCCGGGGCCAGTTAGCCGACAGATGTTATATGGTTGGCCCACTGTGTGAACCACCTTCCCGAAGCTGTAACAACCCCTGTGCTGATGTCCACCAACCTACTGTATGAACGCAGGGCCGTTTTTCTTAGTTTCAGCTGAGAAAGGCTTGCTCCTCAGAAGGCCCTACTACGAAAATTAAAGGAAAAAAAAATTCCACCAGTAACGAATGAATCCCCAGCAACGTATGTAATTGGAGTGCAGTTCTTTGGCCTTTGTGACCAGGTATCTGTGTAGAGACATTTGCACTGCGTGTTGTGCCCCGAGGTGGGGAATATACTGCTCTGTTGTCTCCTATTTAACACGGTGCTAACCGGTCCTGTTGTACTGGTTTTAGAACTCCACGGTCGCTGTGGTTCCTGGATTTCGTTTGGTGCACACTCATTTGATCCATTTGAACCACAAAACTATGAATATTGTTTTAATGTTAAAATGACCTCGCCCTTGGTATTGGCCTGAAATCCAGTTCTCTGCACCCATGCTGCTGGGCGCGTTTACTTAGGGACTTAGTAACAGTTTAGCTTATGGTACTGGTGACCTGATCACAGTTGGCCACTTTTGAGGTAACTGTCCTGATAACGTCGAACCAGTAGTTCTTTTGCTCGTCCGAATTAATGTATCATGTTGTCTCCAGCTTCCAGGGACTAGGTTTTTAGAGGTTGGTGTCGAGAACTTCAGAAGTAGGGAGCATTATTAAAACGAAAATTCTGGAGGAAAGGTGGCTGCATGGTTGAGAGCACTGGCCGTATTTCTAGGTTGGAGTCTTAATACCCACGAAGCAGCTCCCAGCTGTCTGTAACTCCAGTCCCGGGGATCGGACACCCTCCTCTGGCCTTTTTTGGCACTGCACCCAGGGAGTGCACAGTCAGTCATGCAGGCAAAACTTACACACATAAAATTAATCTCTTCAAAAATGTAAATTCTCTTTGAGGAAGGTAGACCTCTTGGTCGATCACACTTCAGGCTAAACTACGTTATTCATAATTCTGTTGTTAAAAAATGAGCGTTGAGCCATGGTGTCATAGAGTTTGTCCTTGAACTCTTGATCTTCTGTTTCTGTCACCCAAGTGTTGACATGGGAATGAGACTCTTCCACAGTGTGTTGGGAAATTGTAAGTGGAAATTTTCTGGTGGTGGGTTTATAAGGTCCTCGATGCCTTGAAATTAAGGAGAGGGAGCAGAGTCGCTGTCAGTGAAGTAGGTGATACAGACCTGCAGTCCTCCAAACAAACAAAGACAGGTCTCTAGCTCTGGCTGGCTGTAAGTTGCTATGTAGACCAGACTGGCCTCAGACTCCCAGAAATCCATCTGCCTCTGCCTCCAGTGCTGGGATTTAAGGTGTGTGCCATCACTCCTGGCAACTTGTACATGTCTTTGGTTGTAACCCTCAGAATAGGCACAGGAAGCCTTGGTGATATATCAGAGGCAATAAACTGGCTTCTTTCCTAGTGGTCAGCAGTTGTGTCTCTCTCTCTCTCTCTCTCTCTCTCTCTCTCTCTCTCTCTCTCTCTCTCTCTCTCACACACACACACACACACACACACACAAACACACTCACCCCAAGCCAGGCTGGCCAGCCCACTGTTTGCTTTCTAGTGTTGGCCTTTACTTCTCTTAGCACTCCGGTAGGAAAAGAAGAGTTCCTTGGGTAGCTGCTCGGTTACTATATGATAACATTCAAGGGTTTGGGGCCCTGACTCTTTTTCAGAGAAGTGCAGTTGTTATTGCCAGGGAGGGTCCAGGAATGCGATCAGGCAATCCTCACTGCAAAGGAAGATTCCTGGTTTCACCACTGCTTGTTAAATAACCCTAGGCAGATCATTTATGTTTTGAAATCTTGTAATAAGTTTTCTGTTAGGGTTAAAAAGGAAATTTGAGGACATACAGTAAACGTGGTCTTTGTTAGAGACATAGAGTAGAATGGAACAAGGAAAGACTCAATATTTGCGTATTTGTAGTTTTTCCCCCGATTGAGTGGGTGAAAGGAAAGCTTGGCTAGAACACCATGTTAATGTGGGTGGGGCATGTAAGTTGTCCACAGTCAGGCCACTGGAATCAGGTGTGTGGTCTGGTCTGCTGGGATACAGCAGACCTTACAGTAGCAGTTCTCAGCTGGTGGGTCTCCACCCCCTTGGGTGTCCAAAGACTCTCAGGGCTCATCTAAGACCATTCTGCATGTCAGATGTTTACAGTTCAAAACAGCAGTACAATTACAGTTATGAAGAGGCAACAAGAATAATGTTATGGTGGGGGTCCCCACACCATGAGGAACTGTATTAAAGGGTCACAGCCTTAGGAAGGCTGAGGACCGCTGCCTTAGGGACCCCCAGGGGCCCTTGTACTATTTGCAAGTGTTGTATCAAAAGCTGGACTGAAGGCCTGTCTGTACTCAGCATTACTGTACATAGCTGGGTCTTGGAAGACTGCTTTTTTTTTTTTTTTTTTGGTTTTTCGAGACAGGGTTTCTCTGTGTAGCTTTGCACCTTTCCTGGAGCTCACTTGGTAGCCCAGACTGGCCTCGAACTCACAGAGATCCGCCTGGCTCTGCCTCCCGAGTGCTGGGATTAAAGGCGTGCACCACCACTGCCCGGCGGAAGACTGCTTTTAATAAGCATACAAAACTTAGTTTTATATGATCACTGTCATAAATAGTATCTCAGAAAAGATAGATACAAACCCCATAAGATGCCTCTTTAAAATACCAGTTACTGGGGCAAGGAGATGGGTCACTGGGTAAAAATCTCACTGCACAAGCCTGATGACCTGAGTTCGATCCCCAGAACCCACGTAAAGGTGGAAGGAGAGAACTGACTCACACAGTTGTCCTCTGACCTCTAAATGAGCACTGTGGCACATGGTCCAATGACCACATCACTACACGCCCCAACACACTAGCAATAAGTTAAAAATAAGATGGCAGTTATTTATATTTGCAATCTTTCTTATTCTTCATAGAGTAATCAAGTGAGAGGATTATATGACTTTTATCTCCCCAGAGAAGAACTTTGGATCTACAACATGGAGACTGGAAGATGGTAACTGTATTTTAGGGCAGGTGGTGGGGCTTACAAACTTCAAATAAGGTTGCAGAGGAAGTTGAAAACGCATGAGGGGGTGTGTGCTTCGGTTTTTTTTTTTTGTTTGTTTTTTTTTGTTTGTTTGTTTTTTTTGTTTTTCGAGACAGGGTTTCTCTGTGTAGCTTTGCGCCTTTCCTGGAACTCGCTTTGGAGACCAGGCTGGCCTCGAACTCACAGAGATCCGCCTGGCTCTGCCTCCCGAGTGCTGGGATTAAAGGCGTGCGCCACCACCGCCCGGCTTTGTTTGTTTTTTGAGGTAGGGTTTCCCTGTGTAGTTTTGGTGCATGTCCTGGATCTTGCTTTGTAGACCAGGCTGGCCTCAAACTCATAAGAGATTTGCCTGACTCTGCCTCCCGAGTGCTGGGATTAAAGGCATGTGCCACTGCCACCCCGCTTGACTTTTCAATTGGAGAAAAAGAAAAAAAAAAAGATCTATTTAAAAATAAAAATAGGTCAGGCAGCAGTGCCACATGCCTTTAATCCCAGCACTAGGGAGGCAGAGCCAGGAGGATCTCTGTGAGTTCGAGGCCAGCCTGGTCTACAGAGCGAGATCCAGGACAGGCACCAAAACTACACAGAGAAACCCTGTCTCGAAACAACAACAAAAAAGATTAAGAATTTAAGCCTACTTCGAGCTAAGCAAAGATAAAGTAACAATAACTGATGATGTAATCAGAAGGCCTGAGCTTTGTGAATCTCTACAGCTGGGCATGGTGGCACATTCATTTAATTCTAGCTCTTAAGAGAGGAGAAAACAGGCAGATTTCTGAGTTCTGGGCCAGCCAGGACTTCATAACAGGCAGTATTACATAGGGGTTTATTTAAGTCACTAAAAGGTGACTTAAAAAAAAAAATCTGTTGGATTGATCTGTCAGCACTAGTAATGCTGACGTTTTCCTTTTGGTTTCTTGGCCTACTTAGAAACAGACTGGGGCCATGGGGATGGCTCAGCAAGTAAAGGTGATTGCCATCAAGCCCACGTGGTAGAGGGAGCAAATCTTCTGTACCTGCCATGTGCAGACCCGCAGAGTATGCTGTGACACAGCTGTGCCCAGACATACACACAAATCAGTGGAAAACAGAGACCTTCCAGTCAGTTAAGACCGTATAAATAAAAAGCCAAGAGTCTGAGAAAAGGCTTTCAGAGCCTTTCCTTCTGCCTGTTAGGCAGTCGGGACACTGTCGGGACAGGTTTAAAACGGGGAAGCTGATACCTTGGGGTATCTTGAAGCTAGAAGACCCTAGATATTGTCAGCCTTCTTTTCTCTTATTATGGGATATAAGTTAGTAAGCCTTGTGTTTCTTACCCTTTGGGAAACTTATCTAACTCTCCCCCTTTTAGGAAAAAAATCAACACTGAAGGTGACGTTCCTCCTTCCATGTCTGGGAGCTGTGCTGTGTGTGTGGACAGGGTGCTGTACTTGTTTGGAGGACACCATTCCAGGGGTAATACAAATAAGGTTAGTGTTTTCTAACGAGTGTGGTTTGTAGCGGTTTTCTCCTTCATTTTCAACCTCAGGTTTCTAAAGTTGGGCATATACTTGTGCACTCTAGTTAAGTGTGCACTTGAGTGTGGTATAAATGTGTTTTGTAGGATTTTCTCTACCAGTCTGTACTAGGCCTTTGTAAAACAATGTTAGCAGCCTGTGTATAGTCACTTCCTAGGTGGTTTTGCTTGGTGCTCTCAATTGCCTGTCCTCTTGCCGACTGAGGGGTAGGTGAATGTTAACTAGAAAGCATTTTCAAAGACGGTTACAGACAAAGGATGTATAGTAAATGTAAAGGTGAACTCAAAGTCACAGGAATAAATTAAATACTAAAAAAAGAAAGTAGCTAGGTGGCACATGCCTTTAATCCCAGCACTGGGGAGGCAGAGACAGGTGGATCTCTGTGAATTCGAGGTCAGCCTGGTCTACAAATCGAGTTCTAGAACAGCTAGGGCCACACAGAGAAATCCTGTGAAAAACCAAAAAGAAAGAAAGAAGTAATTGTAATACTCCTCTAATGTTGCCCTAAGATACATGCTGCTTTGATTTTTTTCCAAATAGGGAAAAAGATGTCAGCTGTTCTTTTCAGGACAGTAAAAGACAGATGAAGTTTCAGCAAGGCATACAGTTTATAGGTAAACTCCTATTAACTCATTTATTTTGCGACTTAGTAAGCATTTTCTATGCAGAGTACAGAGTTGGACATTGGAAACAGTAGAGATGAACAATGTAGTTCCCGAGTTCAGGAGCTCACGTTCCGGAAGAGACACCTGAAGGAATATGACTAAATGACTGCAGTCTAGGCCTTCTGTGGTGAGATGGAGCCTGGTGCACAGTAGCAGCTCTGTTGGGACTGTAGGATGGGTGTGGAACAAGTGCTTACTCAGTAGACGGTGCTTCAGTTGAGCAGTCAGAAGTCAGAGTGGAGACTTGCAGGTCCGTTCTGTTGGTAGAAATGTCAGGTGGCTTTGTGATTTGGGTGCTGGGAGGAGCACCATGGTGTCACTTAAGCTCCAGACCATCCCTTCTTTCCTTATATAAACAAATGCAGCTATGGCAGGAAAATATGTGGATTCTACCCAAAAAGGCTTAGGAAGGAGTGAAGCTGGTTTCCAGGAGTTGGGGAACAGAATGATTAATAGTTACTAACACTGCTATAGTTCAGGGTTTTACATTTGACCAGAAGGAAACTTAGGTGTCTCAGAAAGGTGAGGTGTGTGTGTTCTATACCTCGATTCAAGTCCTTAGACCAGTATTTAAAGTTTATTTTTTAAAGATTTATTTTTATGTGTGAGTATCTTGCCTGTGTGTATGTCTTTGCACCACATGTGTGTCTGGTGCCCATGGAGGCCAGAAGAGGGTATTAGATCCCCTGGAACAGTTGTGAGCTGCCATGTGGGTGCTGGGAATCAAACCCAGGTTCTCTGGAAGAGCAGTCAGTGCTCTAACCACTCAGTCATCTAGCCAACTCTTGAGTATTTAACCTTTTAAGTATTGATTGATCTTTTAGCTTTTATCATTAATTAGGCAGGAAGACATGTTAGTTGAATTTGAAGAGCCTAGTTTTTTTTGTTTTTTTGGTAACATGGTCTTGCTGTAAATGAACAAACAAATCAGCAAAATTCAAGCTGCTTGTCCAAAGTTAGGGCAACATACAGAGCTTGTGCCAAGACACAAAGGACCACATAGCCAATTCTTTTGTCATAGAAGTGTAGCTAATGAAAACAAAAGCAGCTGAACATTTTTAAAGTGTTTTTCATTTAAGAAATTTATATTCTGGGGGCTGGAGAGATGGCTCAGAGGTCAAGAGCACTGGCTGCTCTTCCAGAGGTCCTGAATTTAATTCCCAGCAACCACATGGTGGCTCACAACCATCTATAGTGGGATCTGATGCCCTCTTCTGGCCTGCAGGTATGCATGCAGAGTGCTCATACATAAAATATAAATAAATAAAACTTTAAAAAACCCAAAAAGTTTACATTCTGTTGTAAATCATAATCTTGACCCAGACCAGTGTGGCAGCCAGTCCGCAGTCCGACTCAGCACCGAATTAGATGGCACCTTCATCACAGAATACAGTTAAAAACAAATGCCAGTACTGAGTTTTCTCCAGAACCCAAACTAACTGAAATCATTGCTTCTGACAGTTCTACATGCTGGATTCAAGATCTGCAGACAGAGTGTTACAGTGGGAAAGAATTGATTGCCAAGGAATTCCTCCATCATCCAAGGACAAACTTGGTGTCTGGGTCTATAAAAACAAGTACGTTAGCAGCTCTGTAGGGTTGGCCTTTTGTGCAGAATTTAGTTACCCTGTAAGTACCCGTCAGCATTCTAAATAAGCATGGAGCACGTCACATAGTAAATGAATACACAAGCTCATTTAACTAGCAGCTAGTTGTCATGTTAAGCAGTATTCTTTGAATAGTATTTCCATATACTCAGTTGTACTCAACTCATTCCATATATCAAGATTGAAAATATCCTCTGACTTAGCTTACAGATAACTTAAATCTTTTATGTTTGGTTTTATATCAAACAGGTTAATATTTTTTGGAGGGTATGGATATTTACCTGAAGATAAAGTATTGGGAACTTTTGAATTTGATGAAACATCTTTTTGGGTAAGTGAAGTTTCATATTGCACATGGCCTACTTAGTATGTTAAAAATATATTCTATTTTGTTTTTATTTACTTTCTGAAATTTTTATTACAGTTTGAAAATTTAATTTATTGTGTGTGAGTGCATGCCGTAGTGCAAGTGACACTGTTTTGAAGTCAGAGGACAGCTTGGGAGAATTGGTTCTCTCCTTCCACCATGTGGGATCTGGGGATTCACCCTAGGGCATCAGGCACTTTACCAGCCGAGTAGTCTTACCAACCCAGAAATCACTTACATTCACCAGTAGTTTCATTCATTTTACTTGTTAATAAACTGGACAAGCAAGGGTTGTGTAATTTAATAAACAGTATTTGTAAAGTAACACAGATTCTTTTTTTCTGCAGAATTCAAGTCATCCAAGAGGATGGAATGATCATGTACATATATTAGATACTGAAACATTTGCCTGGAGCCAGCCCATCACCACCGTGAGTTCTCGAAGAATGAAGTGTACTTAGAGAAGAGGGTACACCCGAGTTGGGAGGGTCTGAAACTGACAGTCCATCCTGGTTGTTTATTGCTCTCCAAGGAGTACAAACCTCCAAAGTTCAGCAGATAGAACCTGTGTTTTACCTTCATCTGCCAGGAACTAATCGAGCTTTAAGTTGAAAGTTACTACAGATCAGATTTCTTTCCTTTCAAAGACACTGTACAGTGTGCCAGTCTTTTTTTAAGCAACTATATGACCTCCTAACTAGTTCATTCAGTAAGTCTCAGAAATATTAAAATGTTCAGTTTTAGTATTAGCTTTTAATACTGTTGCTGTCAATAAATCTGTACTTTGGCCTTTAAATGCCTGAGTATCTGGCATATTCTTGTTGTCTGATATTCAGAAAAGACTGATATTTCCCTCTGTTTATAGAGTTCACATATTTATGAAGCTGTTTTTCTACCTTTTGAACAGGGTAAAGCACCTTCCCCCCGTGCTGCCCACGCCTGTGCCACTGTTGGAAACAAGGGCTTTGTGTTTGGCGGCAGATACCGAGTGAGTACAGAAACCATTTTGAGTGACTTGCTTTTGGATCCTTCAGATGCTAACTGCTCACTTACTCTTTTTTTTTTAGGATGCTAGAATGAATGATCTCCACTGTCTTAACCTGGACACATGGGAGTGGAGTGAATTGTAGGTATTACCTTCCATGCATTTCAGACCCTTCCCCATTCTCTAGAGTATGTAATGAACGTGATTACTGGGTCCTTAAGGAAGGAATTTTACTTTTATTTCCAGTGTCCCTAACTATGTGCCTGGTTCACAGCATGTTTGCTGAAAAGAAAGTCTAAAGTTGATTCTGCCTTCAAAGAACATAGTTCAGTATAAGTATGTGGTTAATACTGAGAGGTTTCTTTTTCTAAAGCATGTGTCTAGATATAAGATGTGCATACATGATGTGTGTTTGTGTGGGTGCATGTCGTGTGTGCAGGTATGTGTAGGTCCAGAGCTGACATCAGACATTGTCTACTGTATTCATTGAGGAAGGGGTCTCTCAGCTAAACCCAGAGCTCGCCAATATAGCTGGCCAGCCTGCTTGCTTACAGGATCTTATTGTGGCCTTCTAAGCCCACTCAGTGCCACTACCCGCACTAAGTAACATGTGACTTATGTAGGGGCTGGGATCTGAATGTCCTCATGCTTTCATGGCAGTTTCCCTGTTAGGCCACTTCCTGAGACCTCAGGAAGCCTTTTTCAAGTTTTCTTTTTCTAATAATCCATATACATTTTTAAAGAAATCCTCAGCACTTCTTCTGTGGTGTTTGCTGTAAACATAGACTTTTTGTGTATAAGGTTGATGATATATGCATGTGAAGACTAAGAATAGTCTTTCTGTACTCGGTGCTGTTCACCTTTTTAATTTTGGGGTGTTGTTCTTGTGACAGGGTCTTACACTGCAGTACAGGTTAGCATGAACTTAGTACATAGCCTGGGCTTTCCTCAGACTTGTGGAAGTCTTCTGCCTCAACCTCCCAAGTGCTGGGATTCTGAGTGTGAATCTGTTTTTCCTTTTGAGACATGGTCTCTGGCTGGCTTGGGATTTGCCAGCACACTCTAGGGGTTCACCTCCCCAGCAATGGAATTGCAAGCATGCATCCAGCCTGCCCCCCTTTGAAATAATATGTGAGTTTTGCGGATAGAACTCGGGTTCTCAGGCACTTGATTGACTGAGTTATCTCCCAGACTCTAACCACAGATATTCTAACTCAGCTGTTATTTTTAGAATTCCACAAGGCATATGCCCCGTTGGCCGATCCTGGCACTCATTGACACCAGTCTCTTCCGATCATCTTTTTCTCTTTGGAGGATTTACCACTGAAAAACAGCCACTAAGTGAGTCCTTTCAATATATATTATCATCATGTATCATAATCACTCAGTAGCAGTATACTACTATATATACTATTCACTGAAATTCAGTCCTAGCTGTACCCTTTCAGGGTGACTTCATGTTGACCCTGTAACACCTTATAATTGTACATATTAAATCCATGCTGCTTGGTTAAAAAAAATGACTTGGAACCCTTCAAATCCCTGCTGAAAGGTTGTACAAGTGGGAGCCTTACTTCTGTAACCACAGAGGACAGGGACTAGGATTGACTTGATGTGCTTCTTGTTAAAGCTGTGCCCTTTATGTGACACACTGACAGGATGAACATACTTTTTTCCTTTGTTTAATCAGGTGATGCCTGGACTTACTGCATCAGTAAAAATGAATGGATTCAGTTTAATCATCCTTATACTGAAAAGCCAAGGTATGAACTACCCGAAAGGTATAATTTCTTACAATTAATTAGTAAGTCCCATGAGTGTACAGAACTGGTAAGAACTGAAGATGTTTTGGCTAGATTTTATCCAACATGCTTAGGAAAATCTGGTGCTGATTAAGGTTTGATGTCATACTTCCCAAAAGAAGACCAACCAACATTACCTGAGTGTCCAGAGCTTGCTTTCTCCCCATCTATATGAAGAACACTGGTAATGCTTTAAAATTTTCAAGCATGTACATGGGGAAAAAAAATCAAACCAAAGAATTGTTCACTAGTTTGTAGTGGCAATATTCAAGAAAGATTTAAGTACAACTGTTTTTAAAAGCAGGAAAAAAGTGCTGTATGAGGAGACACGGACGGACCTGTAATCCCAGCCCTGTGAAGCCAGGAGGAGGGTCAGGAGATCAGGGGCTCTGGGCTACATGAGACACGAGACACTCCTTTATAAATACTGATGGGATATTTCTAGTCTCCAAAGGAATTGCTATAGGCAATTATATACTTAGCATTGGTATTTAAAGTGAATTTAAATATGCCAGCCTCCATTCTTTTCCCCTAACCCAAGTATAGTCAGTCATTCTGCTAAGACATTTGGCAGAAATGACCATTCCACAGAATTACCCAGCTTGGAAAGCTTTAGTAATTTCAGTCTTTGAGACACTGTGTTTGAGGCCAGCTCACCCTTCCACTGCTTAGCCCCTATGCATAAGACTTTCATTGCTAACAAAGACCTTGATTATTTGGTTAAAATCCCTCATTATGTGTCCCTGGCTGGCCTGAACTCATTATGTAGATCAGATTGGCCTCAGATTTAGAGATCTACCTCCACTTCCAGTGTGCTGGGATTCAAGGTGTACAACACCAAAGCCAGCCTTATGAAAAGCTTCTTTTCCTTGAGATTGGATTTCTTACCATATTTGGTCTGAACTACTTTGAAATCTCTCCTTTTTTGTATGTTTTTTTTCAAGACAGGGTTTCTCTGTGTAGCTTTTGGAGCCTGTTCTGGAACTCTCTGTAGCCCAGGCTGGCCTCTAACTCACAGAGATCCACCTGGCTCTGCCTCCTGAGTGCTGGGATTAAAGGCATGCGCCACCGCCTGGCGAAATCTCTGTTTTTCTATCACTAGCTCTACAATGTAGTTAAAGTAATCAGCTTGGACTTTTGAGTTACATTGAACTAAAGCTTTTTTTGGTTTTTCAGAGACAAGGTTTCTTTTTTTTTTTTTTCGAGACAGGGTTTCTCTGTGTAGCTTTGCGCCTTTCCTGGAACTCACTTGGTAGCCCAGGCTGGCCTTGAACTCACAGAGATCCGCCTGGCTCTGCCTCCCGAGTGCTGGGATTAAAGGCGTGCACCACCACCGCCCGGCTAAGAGACAAGGTTTCTTAAGTGTAGCCCTGACTATCCTAGAACTCGCTCTGCAGACCAGGCTGGTCTTAAACTCACAGAGATCCACCTGTCTCTGCCTCCCAAGAGCTGGGATTAAAGGTGTGCGCCAGCACTGCCCGGCTCAAACTTTTGTTTTACGTGCAGGTTATGGCATACAGCTTGTGCAAGCGATGAAGGGGAAGTCATTGTCTTTGGTGGCTGTGCAAACAACCTGCTGGTCCACCACAGAGCTGTGAGTACACTTCACTGCTGTTGCACATATTCATGGGATACATCATGTTGTGTGTGCAGCACATGTGCATGTGTGCGATGGGAGGAGGAGGACAGTACTTGTAGTTAATGCTGCCCTAACATGACGTGGGTCCTGGGAATCCAACTCAGGTTGTCATCCAAGGTGACAAGAGCCTTTAGCAGATGAACCTTGCTGGGCTTATTTATGATTTTTCCAGACAGGGTTTCTCTGTGTAGCACTCTGTAGACCAGACTGGCCTTGAACTCAAGCGATCCATCCGCTTCCGCCTCCTGAGTGCTGGGAATAAAAGTGTGCACCACAACCACATGGCTGTAAAGTGTGATGGTTGTTTTGCCTGCATGTATGTCTACGTGCCATATGCATGCAGTTCTCATGGAGACCAAAAGAGGGTATCACATCCCCTAGAGCTGGGGCTGCAGGTGGTTGTGAACAGCCCCATGTTGGTACTGGCAGCTGAACTCAGGTCCTCTGGAAGAGCAGACAGCTGAGCCATCCTCTCTCTCCAGACTCTCTTTTTCTGAACACAAGGACTGAACGCTAAGTAGCACTTCAGCACTGAGCTGTATTATCTATTAACCAGCTCTGGGTGCAGCTCCTGCACTAGCTGGGCTCAGACCTGTCTTTGCCTCCGAGAGCTGGGCTTACAGGAGTGTACCACACCAGCCTTTCAGCACTTGCATTTGAACACGGTCTTCCTTTTTTCCAGGCACACAGTAATGAAGTACTTATATTTTCAGTTCAACCAAAATCTCTTGTACGGTAAGTTCTTACCAGGTACTTGGTAGAGGTAGATGGTTATTTAAAGGCAATAATGAATCTTCATTCAAGTTAATGTAAAATTATTTTTCTCTTTCCTTGTCCACTTTTAGGCTAAGCCTAGAAGCAGTCATTTGCTTTAAAGAAATGCTAGCCAACTCGTGGAACTGCCTTCCAAAACACCTCCTTCACAGTGTTAATCAAAGGTTCGGTAGTAACAACACTTCTGGATCATAAGGCTTCACAGATAATAATTCTGATCTGCTTGCATGGAAAACAACCCTGTATTTGTCACAGAGTGGCATCCATTGTATAATTATATTCATTGTTGTAGTTTGCAGCTTTCTGGGTTTTATGTGCATGTGAATGGCCTAGAGAACCTATTTTTGTGTCTAAAGTTTACAATAAATGTATTTAACACCAGTACTTGTCCATTGTTAAAGTTTAAAAAAAATTACTGCATTGGCTTTTTATACCAAGAATGGGTATAATATTTTTTACATTTATCTTTTGATAATTTGGATGTAATATAAAAAATGCTACATTTTTAGTTTTTCACTTATGTAACCAAGGCTGGTCTTGAATCATTAATACTCCAGCCCCCAGCTCTCAAGTGCTAGGATTAAAAGCGTGCTATCACACCTGGGTGTGTTGATGGTGGGGGCAGAGGAAGTGAAAGTCTTATACAGCCCAAGCTACAATTAATTTAGTACTTCAACCTTAATGTGTTGGTGTGATCCTGGAACAGGCGGTCATGTTTACTGTCCAGTTAATTAAAGTGGCAGTTTGTACCTCATGAAGAAACAGAGATAAAACAAATGACTTTATTCTCTGTTCTGGTAGGGGAGAGAAATCTGGGCCAGGAATCTTTAGTGGTAACCCTAAAAAGTGCACTTCTGATGTTATAGGTTAGGACACTACTTGATGGCTGCTAGGGATGGAAAAGAAGCTGGCACACAACTGAACAACATTGCACAGAAGAAAGTAGGGTGGAAGGGATGTATATGAACACACGGAAACAACTGTCATTTTCCTCTAGGTGTTATTTTTTGCATTTGATGGAAAACTTGATAAAATTTTCAAGACACAAACCCTGAATGTTTAATTGCCCCGAGAAAACCAAACAAACCCCTCATGATTGGTTGTAATATGTGTATTAGATGTTAAATACAGTAAACCTCTGGTCAGTAGTTAATGCAGCTGAGCCACGTCAGGTCTTTACATCATTAAATGAAACCTCAAGAATTTCAATAAAATGTAGAACAATTACAGATGTGTATCACTGAACTTTTCACAAATAGTTTAGGAAATACTATTGTAATAGTTTATATATATATATATACATATATATATAAAACTTGAAAAAAACTCTTAAGTCCTTTTGGTGATATAGCAAGGCAATTTGTAAATGTGGAAGTCCTGTTAACATGTCTGCATCCTTGAACTCCCAAGGCTATAAAATTGGCTCTTCACAGTGTTTCAGGATTTCATTTTGGCTATTTTCTTTTTACATGAAGAAGATTAGGTGCAGAGACTTTCACTTTGCCAGGAATGTTTCTTGATAAATCTGTGTCCTAAAAAAAGAAAAGTGCTTAATATCCCATGTAGTAAATCATATTTAGGATAATTATGTATACTCTACTGTCAGAAGAAAGACATTTGTAACTTTGCTGAGTTGACTGTACTTATTTATGGTTCCTAATGAGACAGTACTTTATTCAGACAATAGAAATGATCTTGGTCACACCACCAGAGTTTTGAAGGGAAACTTTACCTTCACACTGCGGAATAAGTCTTTTTCTCTTGCTGTTGCTTCTTTGGAATGCATGAAACTATTCAAGGCCGTTTTAGCAGCTGTAAATAGAGAGCTGAAGAATTACTTCTGGTTCAGTCACTTAAACTATTTTATAATCACAACTAAAATCCTAAGTTACCTTTCCCCTTTTTCTGAACTCCAGGAGTAAGTTTCACTTTGTATCTTAAAAGAAAAAAAAAATTGTATGAGTTACTACATGGAGATTGTAAAGAGATTTCTCATAAAGGCATTGTGGCAACTATCATGAGTGAAGTAATGGTGACTTACTTATAATTTGTCATGGTGGTATAAGGGGCACATATTGGAATAGCAAACATTAGTATGTCTTCAGGATGTGGCTGCCCTGTCAAAGAATCAAACAGATTTTCCTAAAGAGGAAAATAAAAACAATTATAAAAGGAACTCATGCCAAACTCTGAAAAAGAACAGTAGGTGCTGGGGGGGAGGTGTTGAATAGCAGCCCTGCTCAATGTGCAGACCCTCTCATATCACACCATCATAAGGCAAAGGCAAGATCTAAAATACAACACATTAGCATCTAAATGTATAATACAGATTTAGCTTTTCTGACCGATTGACAGCAGTGCCCAAACTCTGCTTTATAGTTCCCAAGAACTGAAGAGTAATGTTTCAATATATATTCTTTACAACTTTGGCCTGCGACAGTCAACAATGGGACAGTTGTCAAAGCACCATTTAATGACTTAGAGAGAGGCAGGAAGACAAGTTGGACACTGCAACTAAGCAGGGAGGGAAGCAACTGTGCATTCAAAAGATGCACACTAAGGACTGCAAGGAAACGGGACTTCGACGTGGGCCACACCAGTGACTGTTCTTTGTCCTGTGTAGAAGCCTCTATTAATCTCCAACTTAATTAAGTTTTACTGAGCTCAGAGCTCACAAATTGGGCAAGCCTAGTTGGTCAGGAAGTTCCAGAGAGCCTTTTGTCTCCACTTCCTCAGTGCCAGGTTACTGGAGCATGCTGCCTTGCCTGGGTCTTCATGTGGGTGCTAGGGATTGAATTCAGGTCCTCGTGTGCATGGCACCCACTCTACAGACTGAGCTATCTCATGAGACAAAACAGTCGCATGCTGGGCAGCCTCTGGCCATCCTAGTACTCATTATTGTAGCCCAGGCTGACATAAAACTCACAGAGATCTACCCACCTCTGTCTCCCGAGTACTGGGATTAAAGGCGTGTGCTACCACACTTAGGCTAGACCAATGATTCTGGACTGGGATTTTGCCCCTGCTACAGGAGACTCACCAATATCTAGACATAGTTTTGGTTTTCAGAATGAAAGGATTGGCATCTAATGGGCTAGGGTAATCAATTTATAATATGTTATACAGGCCTGACAACAAAGGATCATACTTCCCAAAATGTTAGCGGTGCTAAAGTTGATGAGAAAGCCTAGGCTACTCTCTCTCTTTTTAATGTATGTGTGTTTATGTGTCAGAGAGAGAGTGTATTATGTGTGTGTACTTGTGTGCACCCATGGAGACCAGAAAAGGACATCAAATCTCCTCAAAAGCTAAAGCTACCGCTGGTTTGGAGTGGGCCCATGTAGAGGCTGGGAACTGAACTTGGCTCCTCTGGAAGGGCAGCCAGTGTTCTTAACTGCTGAGCCTCCTCTGTTCTTAAGGAGAACTTTCAGAACTCCTTAAACTAGTTCTCATTTGTAGACTATCTACAAGGGCAAAACACTTGGTGCTGAACTTTTAAAGTAATTTACAGAATACTTTAAAAAGTGATTATTATCCCAATAATAGTAATAATAATAATAATAATAATAATAATAATAATAATAATAATAATACTGAGGCACAAAGGAAGGGGAGGGATAAAGAATATTTTCAGGCTAGGTACAGTAGTGCACACCTTTTTTTTTTTTTGGTTTTTCGAGACAGGGTTTCTCTGTGTAGCTTTGCGCCTTTCCTGGAACTCACTTGGTAGCCCAGGCTGGCCTCGAACTCACAGAGATCCACCTGGCTCTGCCTCCTGAGTGCTGGGATTAAAGGCGTGCGCCACCACCGCCCGGCTAGTAGTGCACACCTTTAATCCCAGCTCCGAGGAGGCAGAGGCAGGCATATCTCGAGTTCAAGATATTTCAACACCAAGCAAGTTCCAGGCCAGCCAGGGCTACATTCTCAGAATGTATGTCAAACAACAAATACAAGAACAGCTTGAGATCTGCACAGTTACTTTTCAGTTTTGAATACTATCAGCCATTCTGGCAGAGATTACAGTCAGATAGACAGAAACCCCCACTCACATCATACCTCATTTCCTTGCTGATCCAGATCATGTTCTTCCTAGTTCCAAACATAAAGATTAAAGTCAGATATGAAATTTTGTACCAATAAGCCAAAAGCAGAAAGAAATTGATATAATAAGGCTGTTGTGTAACTCATAAAATAGGAAATTGTAGAATACAACTTAGGTCCCCTAAGACTCTAAAGTGAATCAGTGTGTACATATTTAATACTTTAGAAAGCATTGCCATTGAAAGAAAAATACGTTTTTTTTTTAATCAGTGTGACAAAATCTTTTACTTAAAGTATATGCTGAAGTTGTGTTAAGTTGTAGAGACAACCTGAAGTAAGAACTAAGTTCAATATTTGTACAGAAAATAATCTTACAAAAAGAACTTCAAAAAAACGTTTGCCAACAATATTGAAGTAAGTTTAATTTTGTGTATTTAAGTTATGTGGACAATACCTATTTGGAGAGAAACTAGTCTCAGTATGTTTAGGCTGCTGTAACAAGAGACTTCAGAGTGCACAACTTTTTAAATAATAAATTTACACCTAACAGTTCTGCAGGCTAAAAGTTCAAGATCAGGACAGCAGGTTTTGTGAAGACTTGCCTCAAAATGGTACCTTAGTAGAGTATGGTAGCACACACTTGTAACCCCAGCCCCTAAAAGGTCCAGGCATGAGGAGCTTTCTCAGCAACAGCAAGTTTAGGACCACTCTGTCTGTGCTGCATGAGACTTTATTTATTTTGTTGTTTGTTTGTTTGTTTGTTTTTGAGACAGAGTTCCTCTGTGTGGCACTGGCTGTCCTGGAACTCACTCTGAAGACCAGGCTGGCCTCAAACTCACAGAGATGCACCTTCCTTTGCCTCCTGAGTGCTGGGATTAAAGGTGTGCACCACTACTGCCAGGCCCCTAACGCTCCACTTGTTAATATTACCACACTGGCATTTAGACCATGATCCACACCATGAAAGAAGATTCATGATCCTCTTAGGGATCTCTCCCTTTGCATGACTTGCTACTCATCTTAAGCTGGCCTCATACTTGCGCTCCTTCCTTCTGCTCTGGCTTTTGAAGTGCTGGAATTCTAGCTATATGTCACCATATCTGGCATGGATATTTTTGAGCCTCAAGTTTATAGCTAAAACTACAGATATGGTAATAGTATAAAAACTTGCAAACCAAAATGAAATTTAGAACCAATAACAACACTGTCCAGTAGAGGAAAAAGACTACTGACAAGAAATCCCTATAAACGTCTCACTAGTGAAGGTGTAATTCACGTTAACTAAAAACAGTTAAACAGCTGACGGAGTCCAGATTACAGTGATCATCACACGTGACAACCCTCAGCCTGTACTTTATACAGATATATTTTTAAAAGCTCACCATTTCAAGAATGTTATCTATGCACAAAGATATACTTAACTGTGGCTTTTAAATGATTTATTTGATAAAGCAATTAAGTAACTACCTTAGCTGGAAAAAATGTTCTTCCTGCTTCTATGACTGAGACCTAACCCCTGATAATATAGTTATTTTTAATATTACATAATATGATAAAGCTTATAATCCTATAGAAAAGCCTGAAAGTAGAAGCTTATTTTCTTCTCAAGATAAGCCCAATACGTCCTCTTATTTTCACTGAGTTCCACTGGAATCCTGTGAAACCTCTCCCATAAAACTGTTATTTTGTGTGTGCTATGTGCATGGACACTTGTGTCCTCTGGGGAGGTCAGAGGGCAATCTTGGATGTCATCAGGAACACCATCTACTGTAAGATAAGATCTTTCACTGGCCTGGAGCCTGCTTAGTGGTCTCTGCTCCCTGGCCAACAGCCTCCCGAGTGTGGGGATCCTAAGCACATAAATTACACCTAGTTCTGAGGCTACAACTAAGGCCCCGTGGCAAGCATTTTATAAAATGCCATCTTCCTAGCTCCAGACTAATTTTCCAAAGGTTTCTAATCAATTTATTGGCTGCACATTTTTATGAAACTAATTTTAGCCTCTGAGGCTTTGCTTCTAAGATGAAGACTGTAACCTTGTCACCCCAGGTTGTAGTCACCCCACTTGGGAACACTTACCTTGTCATCCTGAGGATCATCTACAGCTAAGTCTTGTAAGTCATGAGTTACAACTTGAAGGGATGGAGGTTCTTTCTGAACAACATCTAAAGCCCGCTGAGGTCTACCTGTGGGTTTCTGTGGCTGTTTCTTCACAGGTTCATCTTTCGTTTTTCCTTTCTTTCCTTTCTTCCCCTTTTCTTCTTTGTTTGAACCTGCAGACTTTCAATTCATAAGGGGAAAATCCATGTAATTATTACTAAGGTTTTTAAATCATTTTACTTTAATGTTTTGAATCAATTTTTTCTTTTTCCTTACATTTTTGTGTATGTTTATGAGTGTAGGGGTGTCCATGTCATATTATACATGTGGAGTTCAGAGGACAATATGGAGGAGTTAGTTTTTGCCTTTGAACATGTGAGTTCTAGGAGCTAAATTCAGGCTGCCAAGCTTGGTGACAAGTGCCTTTACCCACTGAGCCACCTCACTGGCCCAAATATTGTTAAGGTTTTGAATGTTAAGCCTAGATGCCCAATGAAAACCAAGAGAAATGATTTAAGATATTACTCACTGCTAGCAATTTCATAATAAGTTCACGATCTTCTTCATCCTGGTCTTTGTATTTTTCCTTCATTTTTTTCATTTTACTCTGAAATCAAAAGATTTGGGGGGAAAAAAAGCAATAAACCATTATTTTTTTAAATGCCTCCTTCATTCTATCAAATAGCTTTTGAACAAGGCACCAACCATTGTAAAGAACAATCAATATGGAGGACAGGAAGATGAGTATACCATAGCCCTCATCCCTTATGGAATCTGCCATATGAGACAGCAGACAGATATACAAGTAAGGGTAAATCACCACAACTTATTTGCAGTACAAGTCCCCTCTCCCACTGTCCACGAGCCTTCCTTCTTGGGCTCCTCTGCAAGAATGGTGCAAGAGGTCCAGTGGATCCCTGAGTAGGTGGAGGGCCAGAACTGAGCAGGCTCCTCTAAGTGACTCCACAGGTGACTTAGGTTGTTAGTGACACACACTGGCAGCCCTCTTGTCAGAACATGGGTCTCCTGTTTCCTGCTTCCCACTGTCTGAAGCAAATGATGCCCTCTGGGATGGTCCTGGCACAGTGAGAACATGACATCTACATCACAATTACTGCCTTGTCCAACTTTCCAATCCCAGTGCAGCAACAATGAAGGAAGTGTTCTCTACCGTGTCAGCCTCCGTGCTGGCACTCATGACTTCTCAGCTACGTTTAACGTCAGGAAGTTGGTATGTGTCAGGAGGAGCTCTTTCCCGGGACACCTGCATCAGGTCCAGTCTTACCTTTCCAGCTTTCAGTCTCAGAATTAAAACAACTTAGAAGTTATTGTATGTATATGGGCGTTCTGCCTGCATGTGTATCTGTGCACCACTTGCATGCTTGGTGCCCCAGAGACCAGCAAAGGGGGTTGGAGCTCCTGGAACTGGCCACGCAAGTGCTGGACTTGGACCGGGGTCCGCACCTGTGAGCCACCCTCAACTGTCAGACCCTTCAGAGGCGCGCTTCTTACCTTCTGTCCTCTCTTCATCGGCTGCCCAGCTGCAGCACTTCTGCTGCTGTGCTGGTAAGCTTCAGTGTGCACAGCATTTTCCTTTTCTCTGTCCTTCCCGTCCATCATTTCTAAATCCCCCAAGTCACTTGGAAGCTTTTTCTTTTTCATTTCTCTAAATAGAAACCAAGCAGAAATATCCAATTTTAAGAATGTCCAATGTGCCCTAAAAATGTTGTTATATTATTACTCTTATATTTAGCCCATTTCTATTCATCTTTACTTTGCCACGTGGCTTGTGGCTTACCAGCACTTTACATCTTTCTTGTCCTGGCGGCGGCTCCAGGCGGTCTCTCCCTTCCCTTCCTGTTTCCTCAATTCTCCTGTTAGTCTCACCTATACTTCCTGTCTGGCTATTGGCCAATCAGAGTTTATTTACATATAGAGATATCCACAGCACTTCCCCTTTTCTTCTTTTTCAAAACAGAAGGTTTTAACTTTAACATAGTAAAATTACATATAACATGTCTAGCTCTTACTCTCATAACTTCTGCTTATCCCTCCTCAACTACACATTCATTTATTCAACTAACAACCCTGATAGGCAGACACCGGGACTTCTAGTATTCTATCAGCATGGCTTTGCCAGATCTTGGATATTTGATACATTTGTTGACTGGCTGGTGGAATAAATAAGTGTATCCAAACATAAACACATTAAGGAAGAAGGGTACATTCTGTTGCTTTGGCATCTTTCTATTCCCAATGCTATTATCTTAGTCCAGGTCCTCACTGCTCTTAGACTTCCTCTGTATTCCTTAAAACTTTCTGTTTCCTTACCTAAGTCATAGTCCCACTGAAAAATTTCCAAATTTCCCCTAATATCACTTGTAAAATAAATTTCCAACTCCTCTTATTTTTAATCTAAATTTACCTTCTAATCTAACCATCTATGACTTTATAACATATACACAAACTTTTTCTTTCCCCTCAAGTCTATTTATCATTTTTCCAAAGTATCACATATACATTTTACTTCCAAACCTCTCTGTCCTTGTTTTAGTGGTAGTTCTCCTTGGAGTCTCTCTTTACCTTCAAGTACCTCAATGCTAAAATATCTAAGGTATATTTCTTGTTTTTGTTTTGGTTTTTCGAGACAGGATTTGTCTGTGTAGCTTTGTGCCTTTCCTGGATCTTGCTCTGTAGACCAGGCTAGCCTCGAATTCACAAAGATCCGCCTGCCTCTGCCTCACTAGTTCTGGGATTAAAGGCATGCCCACCGCCGCCCAGCTAGGTATATTTGTGTGTCTGTGCATGGAGAGTTCAGAGGACGGTAAGTGTTCTGCTCCATCAAACTCTGCCTTATCCCCTTGAGGCAGGATCTCCCACTGAACTGGGAGTTTCTCTATCTTTTTGGTTTATGACTAAGCTGGCCAGCCAGCAAGACCCAAGAAACCTCCTGTTTTCCCCTCCTATTACTGAGACAACATGTGCTCACTGATGTGCTCAGCTTTCTACAAGAGGACTAAGAATTGGAACACAGGTCCTTATGCATACCTGACAAATACTTTACTTACCTAACCCATCTCTAGGCTTTTGTGTTATTCAAAATTTTCCTAGTTAATTTTAAGAATTTCTATTTAATCTTATTAATATCCTAGAATTAAAGAGGGGGGAAAAAGGGAAGGGCAAGAGAGAAGAGGGAGATAAGATCAAAGCATGGGGCCTAGAGAGATAGCTTAGTGGTTAAGAGTATGACCGACTGCTCTTCCAGAGGACCCAGGGTTCAATTCCCAGCACCCACATGGCACTCCCAACTGTCTGTAACTCCAGTTCCAGAGAACAGAATACCCTCACACAGACATACATGCAGACAAAACACCAATGTACTTAAAATTTAAAAGATAAATAATTTAAAAAATCAAAGCATGGTATAGAAATGTATGGAAATATCACAGTGAAACTCATTAACCTGTACAACTACTATAAATAAATTTTTAAAAACTTATATCTGTAATGTTCTATAATCGCTGTACATGGTTACATAATAAAAGATCTGTTTTACTACTTATTTATCTCACCTATCACAGATGAGTCTTAAATACAAAAAAAACACATTAGAGTTGGACAAAAAGAATCTTGCTGATAGCCAGGCAGTGGTAGTACATGCCCTTTTTTTTCTTCTGTTAAGATTTATGTATTTATTTTATGAGTGCTCTACCTGCATGTAGGTCTTTATGCCAGAAGAGGGCATCAGACCACTACAGATGGTGGTGAGCCACCATGTGGTTGCTGGGAATCAAACTCAGGACCTCTGGAAGAGCAGCCAGTGCTCTTAACCTCTGAGCCATCTCTCTAGTCCCCAATGGTGGTGGCACACGCCTTTCATCCCAGTACTAGGGAGGCAGAGGCAGGTGCATCTCTGAGATCTAGGCCAGCCTGGTCTATAGAAGCAAGTTCAGGACAGTCACGGCTACACAAAAAAACCCTGTTTTGAAAAACAAAACAGCAACAAAAAAGAATTTTAGTGATTAAGGAGTCTTCAAAATAGTCAAATATGTGTTAGCTAAGTTATTTTAAAGTTTAAATTTATTGGTTATTTTCTGTGTAGATGATGTGTGAATGCAGGCACACACATGCTATGGCATACATGTGGAGATCAGAGGACAACCTTCAGGAGTCAGTTCTCTCCTACAATGAGATCTGGGGATCAATTAGGTTACCACGCTCATACAGCACACGTTTTCACCCTTTCAGTCATCTCATCACGGGACTCAGTCATAAAGTACTTTTACCTTCTTTCCTTGGCTGACAAATGTCTTCGGCTCTGTGACTTACTGTCATTCTATTAAAACAAAAACAAGGAATCATGAGACCATTACTATTATTTTTTTCAAAAGGAGAATTTTAAGAGAAAATTATTCAGAGAAACACAATTTTTTTTTTTAAACGTAACTTCAAAAATAGCTTACTGAATTAGAAGGTTCTTCCTTTGAAGCCAGTTTCTGCAGAGGCCTATGAAAACAAAAGAATTTACTAGCCTATGAAAGCCATTCAGTTAAGTCCTAAAATTCCCATCTTCTTACTTAAAATCCCACAAACCTTCAAATTTGACAAAACACAACCAAATCATCTTCCCATGCTTTTATATACATTCTTCATGTAACATGTATTAAATCTTTTAGAGACAAACTGTCCTTGAACTCTCTATGTAGCTGGGGATGACCTTGAACTTTTGCTCTTCCAATCTCAGGTACGCAGCATTACACCCACTTGTACAGCTGATATCTCACTCTGTGCTAGGTGCTGCTAGATGCCGTGCACAAATCTCCACCGAAACCCTGTGAAAGGGATACTCCATTTTCTAAGATAGAAATCAGTACTTAAAGTAGCTTACTCAAGGACACAAAACTAAAAAAAAAAAAAAAAAAAAAAGACACACCCTAAAGACTTCATTTTGATCTGTCTGACTTCTACTAATAATGCTTTAAACAAAAAACAAACCAACAATAAAAAATTATCTTCTGTGGTGGTGCCTGCCTTTAATCTCAGCACTTGGGAGGCAGAGGCAGGTGGATCTCTGTGAGTTCGAGGCCAGTTCGAAGCCAGCCTTGTCTAGAGAGCGAGATCCAGGACAGCCAGGGCCACACAGAGAAACTCTGTCTTGAAAACAAAAACAAACAAACAAAAGATTGACTGATTTGTGAGACAAGGTTTCTCTGTGTAGCACTGACTGTTCTGGAACTCACTCTGTAGAGCAGACTACCACCTCTGCTGAGACTAAAGGTATGTGCCACTACACTCAGCTTAAGATTTATGTTTAATTACGTCTATGTGTCTGTATGTGCAAATAAATGAGTGGAGGTAACCAGAAGACAGCCCTGGATTCCCTGGAGCTGGAGTAACAGGCAGTTGTGAATGGTCCAGCAGGGGTGCTGGGAACCAAGCTCAGGTACCCTACAAAAGCAATACTTTCTTCTGAGTCATCTCCTGGCCCTGCCATCGCTGCAGTATTTTCCAATCAACGTTTTAGTAGAGTCTTCGCTCCCACCATCTCCTGGCTCCTCTGGTAACACCTCACTGCAGTCTCTCTTCCTCTGTCACGTTCTGGGTCCTTCTGCACCGCCCCCGGGATTCCATGCTTCTTCATCATTTATTTTGACCCTCTCCTGGCCTCCTTTCTAGTTTTAGGCTATACTCCATACCCATTTCTATAGACATAGAGACAAAGATCCGCATATAGGAGAGAATGTGGCTTTTGTCTTTCTGAGTTTGGATCACTTTGCTTAGTATTTTATTTTCCAGATCCATTAATTTTCCTGAAAATGTCATAATTTGCTTTTGCAATGCTGGTTTAATCCCAGGTTTCTAAGCACGCAAAGCAAACACTACCACTGAGCACATCCAGAGCCTGCTTGTTTCTAGTCTGACCTACTTTGGCTACTTTATGTACTTTTTTCCTGTGGTCCTGGGCCTTCTAGCAGGAGACCAATCAAACGCTGACGAAGTCAAAACACAGAGGAGGATGAAAGGACCTGCATAACCCCGCGTGACATAACATGGTGAAGTCATCTTAGGGACACTGTTTTATGGGCTCCCTCAACATCATTTCCAGTCTATAAAGGAACTCCACTCTGTCCACAGTTACCTCTGGGACTGCAGGTGGGACAGGTCAATGGTGGTGTCAGGATAATCGAAGGTGTCCTCCTCCTCTTCCTCACCCTTCGTCTCACCAACCGGCTCCTCATCTTTCGTGACTTTGCTGGCTTCTTCATCTTCAGAGCTTTCTTCAGGTATCAATTCCTCACTTACTTCATCCCGGCCACTCTGAGCAGCCACGTCCTCCCGTTGGAGCTGAGTCCCGAGTTCTCCTTCTACAGGAGCTCCATGGAGCTCCTCTTTCTCCTCTTCACTGCTGTCACCCCCGTCTGCAGAAGTCCATAAGGAAAGTCAGGATGCAGCTCCCACCGAAGTATGTGATCCCAACGATTCCTAGGTTGCCCAAAAGGTCACCAAAACTTCCTGGTCATCTCCACAATGTATTATACTCTATTCTGACAAAAGGACAGTTCTGACATGACCAAGATCATTCTACCACAGATGGACATTGCTATTATTTCTGTAACAAACCTAAGTTTTCTGTCACAGCTACTTCTAAAAGGCAAGACAGTAAAAGTAGTTGTATGAATTCTACAGTTTTATTAATTTGCAAATGAAATCCAAGACACATTCATTATATAACTAATTTCACACTTAAGTGAAAGAATACTAATACTAATAACTGGGTCCAATTGCCATCTTTCAAGGATTATCATGAAATTAAGTAATATATATTATTGTTATTCATATATCACTTTATGACAAGGACATGGTAGGCATCAATCAATAGACTCTAATACACAGTAGTTTTAAATTAAGCAATGCAATATGACTCCAAAAAGGAATGACCCTAGGAGAGAGGATAACCACAGAAGTGGTTCACGGTACCCTTTCTCTAGGTAGATGATCTCTCTACTTGAGGTAAATATATTATTAAAAAAAAAAAGGGGGGCGGGAGGGGGGAGAACAAGGGAATCTGTGGCTGATATGTAGAACTGAATTGTATTGCAAAATAAAAATTAAAAAAAAAAAAATCAATCAAAGCTGGGCATACTGGCTTATACCTGTAATATCAGCATCTGAAAACTGAGTCAGGATGGTAGTCAAAAGCCTGGCCTGAACCAAAACTCTCATATTAGAAATTATACTTGATATAAATTCATCTTCCTATCAGTTCTAACTCCTAAACCCAAAAAGAAATGTTAATTCATATTTATCCAAGTTTATCTGTTAAATATATTTACAAGATATCCATTAAATGCTCAAGTTTTACCAAAAGTATTTTGGTGATGTATTTCATTAACTATTTTTTAATTCATTAGAATATTTTTTCAATCCCTAGTATAAAAAAATTCAGCATTTCCAGAAACGAAAATCAGTAAAATTGATAGTACTTTGGGCTATTTTTGAAATTTTGGTTATCACAGAAAAGACACAATTTCTTAAGATTTAGAAATAAAACCCGAGAGTAAACCTCACGAGGCTTGACTTGATCTGATGATGAATTCTAGAATCCTAGCACTGAGAGACAAAGCCACAAGGATTGATGCAAGTTCAATGCCGTCTGATCCATACGATAAGCTCCAGGTAAGCCAGAGCTACAGTCGTCTCAGGAGGAAAACAAAGTCACAAGCCTGGTGGGGAGATGACAATTCAGTTGGTCAAGTGCTTCTCTTTCAGGAGACCACATGAGGGGGAGACCAACAACAAACCAGGTGTGGTGGCACGCACTTGTAACCCCAACAGCGATGGTAATAAGAAGCAGGCTCGCTCCCAGACAGCCTTGCCTAATCAGCAAGCTCCAGACAGAAAGAAGCTCAGTCTCCAGAGAAAGCAGACAATGCTGTCCTCTGGCTTCCCACACACGTGCACATGAACACACAGACACATATCACAAGCCATTTACTATAGCACATCAACTACCTAGTGGTTCCATCTCTTCCGACATGAGGTCACTGGTGCAGCTTGTCAGGGTTTCCATGTCTTCATCCTGGGCTCTGACTTTCCGTTCACCTCGATGTCTCCAGACACAAGACTCATCTACCTGGAGAAAGAGTTCTTCCTCACTGCTGAACTTTAGTGAGAGTATATATAAAGTAAGCCCACAGAAAGTGAAGATGAGTACCTTAAAAAGGAAGCTAAACCCCATCATTAGATATGAAGGAGGAAGGAAATTCTTTTTTCCTGTAAAAGATAATACATATTAGTGTTATAAAAATCAGTTTTCTCCACTTTTTTGTCTGAAAGTATTATATACCAATGATTATATCCATCTTTACCTTGTACTAGACATAAGCATTTAAAATACTTAGTATTATGTATAGGAATAATTATCAAGAAAAAGTATGAATACTTGCTCCCACATTTTGGGTTTGTCAGAACCAAAATAATCTATTTTTTTTTTTTTATTTTAAAAGGTCAGGCTGTAATTCTTATTCATCAATAAATGTGTGATGATGACAAATGCTGAATTTGCCATGCCAAGGGAAAATTCCCTTATTTCCTATACATAAAGTTGTATGTGCAATTACAGCAGTCCATTTCTACTCAAGAATATCTGTAAAATGGCTCTTGCCTTCATAATACAAGTTAAGGGTATTTTTCATATTAAGCTATTACCTCTTATCATGAAGCTTCCTGTTGTCAAATATTCTCCTGTTGGTGCTGTTTTAGACACCTGAGGAACACAAGAATGCATTACATTCTTATCTAAAGAAAGAAGTGAGACAGGCTCTCAGTTCTTACAGGTTGGCCTTGAACTTGCTATGTAACTCAAGATGACCTTGAATTTCAAGTCCCTCCACCTCCAAACGCTGGGATTACCATTGTGCCTCCCATGCCTCCTGTAAGTGGTGCTGGGGATTAAAGCCAGGGCTTTGTGCATGCTAGGAAGGCCTTCTACCCAACTGAATTGCATCTTTAGTCTCCTAAGACGTTCTTTTCAAAACTTTTCTACCCAAGAGGAGCAGATAATCATATTCAAGCAAGCAACTCTAAGTCCTGAAAACTTTATAATTTAGCAAAAATTCTCAACACTGCAGACACAGATATATCCTCCCAATGATAGATATACTTGACAACATTATAAAGAAATAACAAAAGATCTACTAGTCCAATAAAATGACATGGACTAGATTGGAACTAGCTTTTTCTTCCAGCATAGGATATAATGAGAAAAGAATAAGTTTAATAAGCTTAGCACAAAACCTTACTGGAAGATAAAGTTACAGTCACTAAAATCCTTTCTCAGGATTCTTTTTGATAGTAAAACAGCTTTTCTTTTCCTTAAAAAAATATTTTGAAAGTTTTGTTTGTGGTTTTGGTTTTTCGAGACAGTTTCTCTGTGTAGCCCTGGCTGTCCTGGAACTCACTCTATAGACTAGGCTACTTGCCTCAAACTCAAGAGTGCTGAGATTAAAGGCATCCACCACCACGCCTGGCTTTGAAAGTCCTTCCTTCCTTCCTTCCTTCCTTCCTTCCTTCCTTCCTTCCTTCCTTCCTTCCTTCCTTTTCAAAAAGATTTCTTTATCTATTATGTATACATACACCAGAAGAGGGCACCAGAGAGCTCACTGTAGATGGCTGTGAGCCACCATGTGGTTCCTGGGAATTGAACTCAGGACCTCTGGAAGAGCAGCCAGAGCTCTTAACCTGTAATCCATCTTTCCAGCTCCCAAACTTTAACAATTTAAGAGTGTGTGTGTGTGTGTGTGTGTGTGTGTGTGTATACACACACACACACACCGCACTGTAGAGGTCAAAAGACAGCTAGAAAGGACTTGGCTCTCCCCTCCCAGCACTTGGGTCCCAGGGACTGACCTCAGGTCATCAAGCTTGATGACAAGGGTCTTTACTGACCGAGCCACCTCCCCAGCTGCTAAAACAGCTTTTCCTAGAAGGAAATAAAGATAACAGAATTTTTAAAAATGTAGTTTGGTAAACAAAGTGAGCGAGCTTATTCCAAAGATTTTACATATTTGTGAATTTTCTAAATTTGAGTGTATTTTATTAGTTATAAGCAGTTAGAAAACCACTTTAATTAATAGTAGAGGTATAAAGTATTATCCCTGGGCTGGAGAGATGGCTCAGAGGTTAAGAACACCGGCTGCTCTTCCAAAGGTCCTGAGTTCAATTCCCAGCAACCACATGGTGGTTCACAACCATCTATAATGAGATCTGGTGCCCTCTTCCGGTGTGCAGGCAACATGCAGATGGAACATTGTATTCGTAATAAATTTTAAACAAAGGCCTTAAAATAAATAAAGTATTATCCCTCAAGTATATTAATTTCCTAAAACCACATCACAGAATAGCAAATAACATAAATATAAAATAAAATAAATCTCAAAGATGATATTCTTTAATCACCACATAATTTCTGATTCTTGTAGAATTGATGCATCATTATTAACTATAACTCTTGAAAATGTGGATCTATTTGCAATGGGAAGTCAACTATGAGATGGTAATATCAAAGAGCACTAACAGCTGAGCTTGGAGGCACCGGCCTGGAGTCTCAGCTATCTGGTCGGCTGAGGTGGGGGACTGAGAGTTCAAATTCTGTGAGCTCACTGCCCGCTGGAGGAGCTGAGATCTCCTCACAAAGCAAAAGTAATAAAGGGGCTAAGGGCACTTGCTTGGAATGTATGAGTCTCTAAGTGCACTCTCCAGTATGACAAAAACAGAATCAAACATGTATACAAAAGCAAACCCAACAGCACTGAACATAAAGAAGGGCAATCACTAAAACCAAATGAATACATAAAACACAAGTTAGACCTAGTTTCTAAGGAAGGGCAAAAGAAAATTCAGAAAAAATTTGAATTGAGCTAGATGTGGTGCTGTGTACCTTTAATCCCAGCACTCGGGAAGCAGAGGCAGGTAGATCATCTTTGTGACCAGCCTGGTCTACAAAACAAGTTCCAGGCCAGCCAAGGCTACACAGGGAGACCCTGCCTCAAAAACCCAAAGGAGAAATTTGGTTTTTTTCTTCACAGCACTTGCCACCTGGTATGCATATATTTTTCTCTACTGCTTAAACATAAACTTTATCAAGGTAGGTACTTTGTCTACCTTCTATAGCCTAACCATTTGTAATGAGGTATAGCTCAAGAGATTAAGAAAATGGACCACAGCCCTTATTACCTGATGATGGTACACCCACCAGGCACTAGTGATAACTCGTGCATCCCAAGCAGCACTGTAGCAAAGTGCCATTGTGCCTGCCTCAGTCAAAGTCCGTGGAGGGATGGGTTCTCCTGTAACAGCAAAGCTATGTTTCAATACCAAAGTACAGGGTTTCTACAGAGCAAGACGCCAAAGTTATACTTAGTACAACAGTTTTAATCATCTTCTACCTTAAATATTTATACCACATTTTCTTTCAAGATTCTATCTACCTATCTACTCACCTGTTGTTGCAGTGTTAGCGACCAAAAGTTTTATCTTTTACATTTATTTACGCCCGGCTTTGTTTTGTTTTTTTTTAAACACAGGTTTCTCTGTGTAGCCTTGGCTGTCCTAGAACTTGCTCTGTAGACCAGGCTGGCCTCAAACTCAAAGAGATCTGCCTGCCTCTGCCTCCTGGTTGCCAGGATCAAAGGTGTGCACCAACATTGCCTAGCTGGAATTTTCTTTAGGAAGTGTTTCAATCTCTTGTTATGAATTTTTTTCCCCAATTTTCTGTTTCTATCATCTGATCTATGTAGAGAATGTTCTCTGAATACTTGTTAGGCTGTGTGCTAGAGATATTGTTAGATTTAGTTATCAATCTGTTCAAGTCTTCTACTTCCTTGTTAATCTACTGTTTATTCTATTCATGTTCATGTTCAATGTTGACATTTGCAAATATTACCGTATGTACCTGTGTCTACCCACCCCATTACTGTATGTTTCATTTATTATAGGACATATATATATATATATATATATATATATATATATGTGTGTGTGTGTGTCAGACACACGTGTTATGACTCTTAGATTCATGCAATGTTCTCATATCATTACAATCTATCTTCATCTCTTTCTTGTTGTTTACAATACTGGGAGCTGAATATTAATTCTTGTTTATCAGTAACATTAAAAATGTTTTCAGGAGGCCAAAGAGATGGCTTAGCAGTTAAGAATGCATACTGCTCTGGCAGAGGACCTGAGGCCAGTCCCCAGAGCCCAAATAGTTTATGTCCCTGTGAGTGTGACTCTACCCAGGGGACTCAACACTCTGTTCTGGACACAATGGGCACCTTCATGGATCGCATGTGCACATTCCCACACATGCACTCACACATATATATAACTAAAAACAAACAAACAAAATGTTAAGGAAAGAAATTTCCAGGTAATGGACTTATAGTACCTGTTGGATTCTTAATCACACAGCTGGTAGCTCCATGAAGATCAGCATGCACATAAATATCTCCTTAAAGAAAGACAAATGTGAAATGATACTTTAGGTCCTATTTCTTTTGGTTTGGTTGGTTTTTGTTTTGTTTTCTTCTAAATTTCTACTTTAAGATTTTATGTTCTCTGTATACGTGTGAGGCCATGTTCTAGAGATATTGCTAGGTTTAGTTATCAATCCGTTCAGTCTTCTATTTCCTATCACAATTGTTCTGCCTGCACGGATGTAAGTGAACTACCCACATGCAGCACCCACGGAAGGGAGAAAGGGGCATCAGATCCTCTGGAACTGTAGTTACAGGTGGTGCGGAGCAACCATGTGATTGCTGGGGACTGAACTCAGGGTAGTTGCGACGGTCGTCAGTGCTCATAAGTGCTGAGCCACCTCTCCTGCCTGCTTCTTTCCTGGTTTGAAACAGGGTCTCTTTATGCTCTGAGGTTATTCTGGGACTTCTGGGGCCAAGTGGTCCTCTTGGTTTAGCCTCTAGCAGCTGCAATTACAGGCATTCACTCCACACCCAGCATGTAAGCTGGACAAATGGTCACAGACTTTAGCACTTAAACACTAAGCTTTAAAAATTTTGATCCACCATCACTTGGAGAACTGGAATCTATTTTGTAAATACAGCAGATCCACTTAACGAGATTTGGCAAAGACTTCAACCAATTGTAAGCCAGAGAGCATTAAACCCCCAATTCTGTCAAACAAGAGAATAAGATGAAAACCAGTGCCTATTAATGAAACAACTGATAAATCATTTAAGAGAAAATTTCATAGATTTTAATCTTACCTGGTGTCAAGTATCTTTTCACGATGATCTCATTCTGTTGCTGATCTCGACCACCTATAATTAAATAGTTCTCTGAGCTAATGAACCACAGAAATTTCTCAAACCTATCAAATTGAAAGAAAATAAAGTTAACATTTTTTCTTTATAGCTGCCTGAATTCATACCACTTTTAAAACAAAATATAACAAAACAGGAAGCTGTCATTCCTATATAGAATAAAATATCAACAATCCAATTACTTTTCAAGGATCAAGTAAAATTTTTAAAAATTAAAAAACAAACAAACAAAAACCTGTAATGTATTTTTCACAACAGTCTTAAAAGAAACTACATTCTGGCAGGGCATAGTGGTTCATGCCAGCACTGGGGAGGCAGGTAAGGGACCCTCTGAGTTCTATGCCACCCACTGATACAGTGAGACCTTGTCATTGGGGGTGGGGGTCAGGGAGGACAAGATGGGGAAGAAGAGAAGGAGGATGAACTAAATGAATTCTATAAAAAACATCTCACTAAGTATGGTGGGTAAGACATACCTAAGTTCCTACCACTTGGAAGAGGCTAGAGAATCAAGAGTTTTTCAAGGCCAGCCACAGCTACATATTGGATTTAAGGCTAGCCTAGGCTATACTAAGCTATCAGAAAAACAACAAGCCACAAACCAAGTTATTTCTATTTAATTCTTTTGGTTTTTCAAGATGGTTCCTCTTGTTTTTGTTGCTGTTATTTTGTGGGTTTGTTTTGTTGTTGCTTTGGTTTTTCAAGACAGAGTTTCTCTGTGTAGCCCTAGCTGTCCTGGAGCTCACTCTGTAGACCAGGCTGGCCTCGAACTCACAGAGATCCGCCTGCCTCTGCCTCCCCAGTGCTGGGATTAAAGGTGTGCACAACCACTGCCTGGCTCTATTTATTTCTTTAAAACCTTTTTAAAATTATACATGTATGTTCATGTGTGTATCTGTTTATGGATATGTACATGTGAAAGCAGGTGCCCAGGTGCTGTGGGATAATGCTCTTCTACACTGTAAAGGTTTGTCACTCGAACTGGTTTAATAAAATCCTGATTGGCCAGTAGCCAGGCAGGAAGTATAGGCAGGGCGAGCAAACAAAGAATGCTGGGAAGAGGAAGGGCGGAGTCAGGAGTTGCCAGCTAGATGCAGAGGAAGCAAGATAAGAATACCAAATTCAGGAAAGTTACCAAGTCACATGGCTAAACACAGATAAGAATTATGGGTTAATTTAAGTGTAAGAGCTAGTCAGTAATAAACCTGAGCTAATGGCCGAGCAGTTATAATTAATATAAGCTTCTGTGTGGTAATTTGGGAAGTGGCTGTTGAGTATTTTGGAGGTGTTGGTGGAACAGAAACTTCCACCAACACCCAGGGAGTCCAAAAGGGGGTACTGAAGCCCCTGGAGCTCGAGTTACAGAAGACTGTAAACTGCACAATGTGGGTGCTGAGAACTTTACTCCATTCCTCTGGAAGAGCAGTAAGTGCTCTTAACCACTAAGCCATCTACCCAACTCCCAAATTATTTCTTTATTCTATATAGGCAGCATTCTTAAACATAGGGATGGCATAACAATGAGTTAATTATACAAATCAAAAGTACAAAATATCAAATGCCCTAAGATTCAGCTTTCTTTCAATGGGATACTAAATAGGTTCTGGACCACTGGTAAAGAAAGAAACTGCCAGGCGGGGGTGGTAGATACTTGTAATCCCAGCACTTGGGAGGGTGACCCAAGAGAATCAAAGTGCAAGGCCTGCCTGGGCTACCAAGGGAGACCCTGCGTGATAATTTGAATGTAACTGGCCCCCATAAACTCACAGGGAGTAGCACTATTAGGAGGTGTGGCCTTGTAGGAGTAGGTGTGGCCTTACTGGAGAAAATATGTCACTGTAGGGGTGGGCTTTGAGGTCTCATATATACTCAAGCCACATCCAGAGCTTCAGTCTGCATCCTGTTCTTCTGATCAAAATGTAGCCAGCATCATGTCTGCCTACACACCACCATGCTCCCCGCCATGATAATGGATTGAACCTCTAAAACTATAAGCCACCCCAATTAAATGTTTTCCTTATAAGAGTTGCCATGGTCATGGTGTCTCTTCACAGCAATAGAAACCCTAACTAAGACACCCTGTCTCATCATTCCCTTTGACATGTGTCTCCCCTCCAACAGGGTAACATTATATAGCTTTTCTCAAAAGACAAAGTAACTGAGGTTCTCATTAATTTATTATTAGGATAGAAAGAATAAAAGGATGGAGAGATGGATCAGAGATTAAGAGCACATGCTGCTCTTCCAGAGGACCTGGGTTTGATTCTCAGCATGAACATGGCAGCTCACAACCATATGTAACTCCAGTACCAGGGGATCTGACACTTTAGGGTAGAGCACAGACCTACATGCATGTTGAACAGCCATATTTATAAGATAAAATTAAATAAAAGAAGGTCTAACAGTAAGTGTTTATATGACATTTAGAAAATGACAGACAATATAGATGAAAATAAAGATTTGCTATATTACATATAACAGATATCGTCTATATGAGTCAATCTATAGAACCAAAAACTTCCAGTTAAAATATGACATATATACATCAAGCAATAATCTATCAAGGGGGCTGGAGAGATGGCTCAGAGGTTAAGAGCTCCGACTGCTCTTTCAGAGGTCCTGAGTTCAATTCCCAGCACCCACGTGGTGGCTCACAACCATCTGTAATGAGATCTGGCACCCTCTTCTGTGTACATAATAAATAAATAGATCTTAAAAAAAAAATCTATCAATACATCCCTCAAAATACAATATGAAAAGGTTTTCTTTTTTGGTTTATTTACTTATTTGTTGCTGGAGACAGAACTTGAGTTAATTTTGACTGATTTGTTAATAAATGTCTAGGAACTTGGACATGATGGTCAAATGCTCTACCACTGAGCAACATCCCCCATCCTTTGTTTTGGAGACATGGTCTCAACGAAGTAACTCAGGCTAGTCCTGAACTTATGATCATCCTGCCTGAACTTCATGAGTGCCAGGATTATAAAAAGATGACACTGTGCCTAGTTCATTTTTTTTTTTTTTTTTGCATGTTTTTAGCATTGCCAGAGATACAACCCAGGGACTTGGCCATGCCAGGAAAGTGCTTTAGCTAATGAGTTACATCCCTTTCCTGTAATCTAATTTTGTTATTGGTGGTGTTTTTGAGACTGAGTCTCACTATGTTGACGAGGCAGTCCTCAAAGTCAAAGAGACATGTCTGCCTCTGCCTCCTGAGTGCTGGCATTACGCCCCACTCTGGCTTTTGACTGGGAAGTATACACTGGTTCAAAAACGTCAGGCCAAGGTTTACAAAAAGACATGGTGCATCCCTTCAGCTTCTCATCACTGTCTAACCGGTTAGCTCCTGCATACAGAACTCTAGTTTCTTTATGTACAAAGAAGCCAAAACATTTATTCCAGCCTTGTCATATTTCAGACATAGCATACAATGTTCTACATTTCTTTCTTTTTTCACACAAAATATCCTTGCTGAATGCCTTTAATTCTTTATTTAATTCCACGACCGCCAGAAAAGATATCTATAGAAAAACAAGGATAAGCAAACAGAATAGGCGAGATAAAATACATACCCTAAAATCAACCTAGTAAAAGAACACACACTTGAAGAAGAATATATATAACTAAGAAGCTATGACAGTTAATGTTACTTATCAACTTGAGTGAATTCAGAATCACCAAGGAACCAACACTCCTCTGAGTGTATCCAAGAGAATGTTTCCAAAAGGTGTAATTGAAGAGGGATGACCCACCCAGGATATGGGTGGCACAATCCCATGGGCTGGGCTCCTGCACTAATAAAAGGAGAAAGCGAGTTGAACACTTGCCTTCCTCTCTCTCTGCTTCCTGACTATGAACACAGTGACTAGCTGCCTCCTGCCCCAGCCACCATGCCTTCCTTGCCATGCCCCCGCCTCAGCATGCAGGTCTGTAGAGGAGCCATAGTAAACGTTTTCTTCATTTGCTTTTTCCTAGTATTCTGTCACAACAATGAGGAAGGGAACTAATACAGAAGTCAGGAAAGACTAGCCAACGTACAGAGTGCAATAAGAAAGACAAACACAGGACAGATGGGACAAACAGAAAGCAGACAGCAAGATGGGTGCGTGTAAGCTGCAAATAACAGGAAGTTACATGTGGCATAAACATAGTAAGAGCCCTCAGTAAAACATGGAAAACTATCAGGTCAGAAAATAATAACAACAGCATGTGCGCGTGTGTGTGCATGTGTGTGTGTAAAATACAGGTTATAGAAAGATTGAAATAAAATACAAAGAGATAGAGCACTCACACACTAATGAAAAGAAGCCCAACCAGATAACAGTTTCATATCTGTATCTATTATAGCCTCACATAAAGCAAAAATGGCAGAAAAGGAGAAATGGACAAATCCATAATTATATTAAGTTCTTAAGTAGAATTATTATAAACTATATACCTAAGAAAAACCCCCATTACTACAACTAGAGAATCTAAACAGTCAAATTCTACAAAGAAAGCCAGGCATACTCGGCTGATGCAGGCCTATAATCTAGAGTATCTGGGAGGTTGTAGCAGGAAAACAGCAAGTTCAAGGTCAGCCTGGCCTACACAGTGAGTTCCAGATCAGCCAAAGACAGACAGACTGACCTGGTCTTAAAAAACAAAACAAAACCCTTATTTGTAATGGAATGCTTCCTTCCCTCCCACCGCCCAAGATGGTTTCTCTGTGTAGTCAGTCCTGTCTGTCCTCGAACTCACAGATCCACCTGAGGGCTAGGATTAAAGGTATGCATCACCATACCAGGCTTTTGAAATACTTTCCCATAAGGAAAATTTCAGGACTACTCCATTTTACAGGAAAATTTGATCCACATTTAAAGACAACTCGAAAAAGAACATTTCTAGCTTGTTTTATAAGGCACTATGACCTAGATATGACTACCTGATAAGAAAACTACAAAGAAAATGAAAATTATAGGTCAGACTGATCAATAGAGATGTCAAATGTAATCAAATTAAGCAGAAAGAAAAGGGAAACAAGAAATACAACAAAAACTTGATAAATGAGAAAGAATCAATCATATTAGACTGAGAGGTCTACACAAACAGGTAACAGAGATCATGTCACAAGCCCAACCACCCAGAGAACATCTCATTAGCATTTTAATATCCTCCTCTGAAATGTGAGTGACAACCAGGGGTACCAAATACTAATGAATGTCTCCCCTACGAAAACTGGCGATTCCAGGAAAAAAGTGGGTAGGCAAGCAAGGTCATAAGGCAAATATAATTCTAAGGTTACAGAGTTAGAGTTATACAGGCTGAACAAATCTGTAGATCTAATGTACAACATGAGGACTATATATAATTAATAATTAGAATTGTAAAGCCAGGTGTGGTGGCAAACACCTTTAATCCTAGCACTTGGGAGGCAGAGGCAGGTGGATCTCTAGGAGTTATAGGACAGCCAATGCTGCACAGTGAGACCCTGTCAAAACAGAGAAACAGAAGAGAAAAGGAGAAGAGAAGAATTAGCTTATTGTACACTGGAAATTTGATCAGAGTATTATCACCGAACAACAACAAAATGGGTATTCAATGAAACATGATAAATAGAAATTTGCTTTTTAAACCTTTTTTTCTAAAACTACATTTATATGTCCAGTGCCTGTCTGTCTGTCTCTCTGTCTCTCTCTGTGTAGGATCACGCATGAGTGAAGGTCAGAGGACAACCTGTAGGAGCTCTCTCCTTGGACCATATGCGTAAGGGCTCCTGGAGCTTAAGTTCAGATTAGCAGGCCTGGCAGCAAGCACCTTTACACCCACCAAGGCCTATCAACAGGCCCTATGTTTTGAGCCAGGATCTTGCTCTGAAGTCTTGGCTGGCCTAGTACTTGTTCTTTAGTCCAAGTTGGTTCATGAACTCATGACAAATCTCCAGCCTCAGTTTCACCACTGCTGGGGTTACAGGCATGCACCACCACACCCAGCCTATGTTGGATATGCTTGGATGTGATAATCATTTCACTGTGCATGTAATACATGAAAACTTCATGTTGTATACTTTAAAATGCATACAATAAAAGCTGGGCGGCGGTGGTGGTGCACGCCTTTAATCCCAGCACTCGGAAAGCAGAGGCAGTCGGATCTCTGAGTTTGAGGCCAGTCTGGTCTACAGAGTGAGTTCTAGGAAACTCTGTCTTGAAAAACAAAACAAAAATATATACAATAAAATAAACTATAACAACTTGGAGAAGTTATAATTGATAGGGGAAAAAAAAAGAGTAAGTAATACGGCAGTGGGGACTGGTTCCCAGCACTGGGTCTATAAAAGTAGGATTGCTTCAGTTATAGTCCAGCCTGGTCTACCTAATGGATTTTAGAAAGCTTGTGCTATAGAATAAGACTCTTTATCAACAAACAAAGAACAACCCCAGCAAACAGTAATACATAAATCAAAGCTTCTACAGAGTACTTGGAGAAATCAACCAACTAATTAGCCCTTCCTTGAAAACATGACAGGAAGTTAAGGAGCTTGCTCAGCCAGTACAGTACTGCACAAGAACCTTAGTTTGGATCCCCAGTACCCACGCAAAAAGCTGGGAGAGGCAGCACACAACTGTAACACCAGTGCAGAGAGAGGGTAAGGGAAGAGAAATCTGGAGGCTCAATGGGCAGCTGGTCTGGTCAAAATGCAGAGCTCCAGATTCAGTGAGTGACCCTGTCTCAAAAAGTAAGTTAGAGAAGCCAGGTGTGGTGGTACATGCCTTTAATCCCAGCACTCAGGAGGAAGAGGCAAGCACATCTGTGAGTTCAAGACCAGCCTTGTCTACATAGTGAGTTTCAGACCAACCAGAACTACAAAATGAGACCTTGTCTCAAAAAAACAAAAAACAAAACAAAAGTAGAGAGCAACAGAGGTCTCCTGACCTCCATGTACACAGCTGTGAGCACATACAAGAGAGACAAGTCAGGTAAGAAATTCTGCGGAAGAACTGAAAAATAAAGTTGAAAACATCACTGAGAATGTGCAGAAAAGAGACACTGAGTTGAAAATTGGAGGACCCATTCAGAAGTTTCCATATGTAAACACAGAAAAGGAAATACATTAAGAGAACTATACAAAGGGGACAGCAAGATAACTGAGTGGGTAAAGGCACTTGCCTTTGAGTTCAATCCCTACATAGTAGAAAGTGAGAACAGATTCCCACAAATTGTCCTCTCACCTCAATAGGAATGCCATCACCCACCCCACCCCTCACTCCACATGCACGCATTAAACACACAGGGAGGAAAAAACTGTCAAGAAAGTGTCTCAGAACTTAAATTTCCAAACTAAAAGGGCCCACAAAGTATGCAGCACGACAGACTAAAACATTTTCCCCAACTCCTATCCATGAAATTCTGAAGGGAAAAGGCTGTAAGGGGATTTGGGGCGGGGAGTGGGAGGGGGTGGGGTGGGGCTCCTCTACATAAGAGCTCTGCAGAAGGCACAAAGCATCAGCTGCTGGAACGACTGAGGAGCTGGAGCTAAAGCTCAGGCCACAGACAGCCTGCCAAGTCCATACAAGGTTACGGGGTGGATACCTGCGGGCGGGCGAAAGGCAGGCAGGTCATGATGAAGATAAGGGGTGTGGGCACTAGCTAGTGCAGTGCCATACAACTGAGCCTATCTACTCAGGAGGCTGAGGCTAGAAGACTGCTTGAGCCCAGGTGTTCAAGACGCACCTAGGCAACATAATGAGACCTCACCTAAAAACAAAACCAAGCTGTGTGTGTGTGTGTGTGTGTGTGTGTGGTAGGGGTAAGGGTGTGTGTGTGTGTGTGTGTGTGTGTGTGTGTGTGTGTGTGTGGTGGGGGTAAGGGTGGAATGGTGGCACACACCTTTAATCCCAGCACTTGGGAGACAGAGACAGGCAGATCCCCGTGAGTTCAAGGCCAGCCTCGTCTAGAGAGTGAGATTCAGGGCAGGCAGGGCCACACATAGAAACTCTGTCTCAAAAAACCAAAAAATAAGCCGGGCATTGGTGGCGCACACCTTTAATCCCAGCACTCGGGAGGCAGAGGCAGGCGGATCTCTGTGAGTTCGAGGCCAGCCTGGTCTACAGAGCGAGATCCAGGAAAGGCGCAAAGCTACACAGAGAAACCCTGTCTCGAAAACAAAACAAAACAAGACAAAACAAAAAACCAAAAAATAGCCTAGCGGTGGTGGCTCACACCTTTAATGCCAGTGCTCAGAAGGCAGAGCCAGGTGGATCTCTGGGAGTTCGAGGCCAGCCTGATTTACACAGAGAGATCCAGGATAGATACCAAAACTACACCAAGAAACCCTGTCTCGAAAAACAAAAAGAAAATACCAAAAAATGAAAAACAAACAAAAATATATGTGTGTATATGTGCATACACACACACACACACACACACACACACACACACACACACACGCACGCACGCGCGCGCGCACACACACACACACACACACACACACACACACAAAACAAGAATATAGTAGCTAGAAAATCTCCAAGAGTAAGCATGTGGTCTAACATGTGAAGGCCTAGCACCAAAATATAAATAAAACTCAAGAGAGGTTTGTTATGAATTGCTCGGTGGGCCCTGAGGGTATCCCGCGGGCAGGGAAACATGCTGGGCAGATGCAGCGACAGGCTAGGCAGCCATTCGAGACATGTGATACACAACCCAGATGATGCATCCCCTTGGAGAGTTTATAGAGCTAAAAGAGGGAGGGAGACAGAGAGAGAGAGAGAGAGAAGGGAGGGAGGGGGATTCAAGGGTGAGCACCTTGTGGAAGGGAGGCGGAGAGAGAGAAGAGAGAAGGGAGGAAGGAGGGAAGGAGGGAAACAGGGAGAGGGAGAGGGAGAGGGTGGGGGAGAGAGAGCGCACAAGTGAGAAATGGGCGAAATTTTTCCTTAAAAAGAGACTCATGTCAGGACACAGGGTGGCACCAATGGGAGGGATCCGAATATTAACAAGATCTCTGACATATCCAAAAAGGTAATACTAATGAAATTCTAATGTATTTGAATATAGATGAAAGTTTGACACTGAATTTGTGACACACACACACAAAAAAAAAAATTTAAAAATTTTATAGGGGGGTGTGTGTGTGTATAAGTGTTACATGACTGAGTTACAGGTAGTTGTAAGCTGCCCAACATTGATCCTGAGAACTGAACTCAAGGCCTTTGCCAGAATAACATGTGCTCTTAACAACTGAGCCATTTCTCCAGCCCTACAGAAGACAGAATACTACAAGGCTCAGCTATGACTGCAACTGAATAATCCATAAAATGTGAAAGCTCATTATCAATCTTGACAAAACTATGTCTGTATCTAACAGAAGACACGTGGAAAGAAACTGAAATTCTCATCTTCTATAGGAGAGGTCAATGAAGGGCTACAGAACAACAAAAATCATCAAGCAGAGCCGGGAGGTGGTTGTGCAGGCTTTTAATGCCAGCACTCGGAGACAGAGGCAGACAGATCTCTGTGAGTTCAAGGCCAGCCTGAACTACAGAGCGAGTTCTAGGACAGCCAGGGCTACAGAGAGTCCCTGTCTCAAAAAACCAAAACCAAAACCAACAAACCAAACAAACAACCCCCCCACCTCCCCACGTTCCCCCCCCCCCAAAAAAAACCCATGAAGTAGTAATACAAGCTATTACAGAGAGAAACCGGAGTATCTAACAGGCTGACCTAAAAGAGCTAAAGGCAGAGGCTGGAGAGACGGCTCAGTGGGTCCACGTACTTCCATCAAACTTGAGCTCAATTCCCAGGACCCACATGGAGGCAGGAGAAACAATCCTGAAAGCTGTCCACTGACCTCCACACGTGCTCCACGGCATGTTTCCCCACTGACATACCCACACAAGAAATAAATGAATAAGGAAATAAACAGAAAGAACTAAAACTAAAAAGTAGTTTCCTTGGGAGAGCAGGCAATGGGTAAGGATGAAGAGTAGTAAGACTACTGGTTTTATAGCTAGCGCTGTATAATTGCCTGACTTTCCAAATAATAGGCGTATATAATTCCAATTAAAAAACCCAAAATATAAAAAAGAGCAGAACACTTACCAATACACTTTTCTTGCCTTCTGGATAGAAGTAACTGTTTGTACTTCTTTTAAGGTTTGCTTTGTTTTCTTTTCTGCTGATTTAAATGCCTATTTATAAAAAAAAGAGACCAAACAACTTTTTTTTTAGTAATTTTAGGATGTAGTTACATAGCATCAAAGTATATAATGGCGTAACAAATTGCTTTAGACAGCTTTCACTATATTGCCCAGGCTGGCCTCTAACTCACAAAGATCCTTCTGCCTCAGCCCCATGGATTATAGGAACAAGCCATCACACCTAGTTTAATAAACAGTTGTTGTGACCCATGAGATGGTTCTGCTGCCAGGCCTGCTGACCTGAGTTTGATCCCTGTGCCCACAAGTTGTGCTCTAATCTCTATATGTGTACTATGAGCAAAAAGGAAAACAGAAAAAAGATTTTTTTTTTTTTTTTTTTTTTTGGTTTTTCGAGACAGGGTTTCTCTGTGTAGCTTTGCGCCTTTCCTGGGACTCACTTGGTAGCCCAGGCTGGCCTCGAACTCACAGAGATCCGCCTGGCTCTGCCTCCCGAGTGCTGGGATTAAAGGCGTGCGCCACCATCGCCCGGCCAGAAAAAAGATTTTATGTCATAAAGTGACTTGATTTATACACACAAGTATATGTATAATGAAAAGATATTTTACCTTAAGAAGTAAAATGAATTAAATATTTACTGTATGCAAATTTTTAAAAGATTTATTTATTATGTATACAGTGTTCCTCCTGCATATATGCCTACACATCAGATCTCATTATAGATTGTTGTGAGCCACCATGTGGGTGCTGGGAATTGAACCAGGGACCTCTGGAAGAGCAGTCAGTCAGTGCTCTTAACCTCTGAGCCATCTCTCCAGCCCCTGTATGCAAATTTTTAAGAGCTATAAATTAAGAACTTTCTTGTTGTTGGGAATTGTAGTGTATTCCTATAACCCCACCACCCGAAAGACAGAGGCAAGAAGATCCTGAGTTTGAAGCTGGCCTGGATATACAAGTGTGAGGCCAGCCTGGATTATGGAGGGTAGGTCAAGGAGGTTACTCATTTAACAGAAATTCAAGTCTCTGGTTTGTTCCAGACAATCTCTGAAGACTAGAACGCAACAATGAACAAAACAGCAATGGTAATTTTGGGTGGTGGTGTTTTTGTTTTCTGTTGTTTCACTATGTAGCTCTGGCTAGCCTAGAACTCACCAATGTAAACCTCACTCTGTAGACCAGGGTGGTTTTGAACTCACAGAGCTCCACCTGTCTCTGCCTCCCAAGTGCTGGGATTAAAAGCGTGCGCCAGCACACCCAGCAACAATGATACTTTTATGGACTTACACTCTAAAAGATAAACAGATAAATATTCACATAATTTTCTATCAGTTGAGGAGTTGAGAAAAACAGCGAAGTAGATTGAGAGTGGCATTATTTTTAGTAGAAATGGTCAACAAAGGCTTCTCTGATGTCTCACTCAGGCAGATATGTAAATGAACAAATGGAAAGAAAACCTTGAAAATCCGAGGGCAGATCACTTCAGCTAAGAAGACTAGCATGGACAACGATTCGGAGAAGAGCAGTGCACTCCGGTTTCAGAACTGCGAGGCTCAAGTGTAGCAGAAATTCTGAGTATATACTGAGTCAAAGGGGAACAGATCACACAGGGCTCTCTCTGCAGGCCAGACAGCCCTGACTGTACTCAGACGGGATGGAACTGGAAGGTTTGAGTGCAGGAAAGATGACAGAGTCTGCTTGTGGTTTAAAAGTATCACTATGGCTGCTAAGTTGAGAACAGACTGCAGTGGGAGAAAAGGTCTAGCCATGTGGATACAGGGAACCAAGGCCTAAACCAAAGGAATACGATACGTGGTCAAATTCTGTGTACAGTGTGTGTGTGTGTGTGTGTGTGTGTGTGTGTAAGGCTGGTCTCAAACTCACTAGACAGATTAGGATGACCTTGAACTCAGGATCATTTTGCCCCCACTTCCCAAGTCCTAAAATCACAGTCAAGTGACAAAGGACCCAGTAGGTTCTAGTTATACATGAAATTGAGAAACAAAAAACAAACAAAAAAAAAAAAAAAAAAAAAAAAAAATGTGGGACTGGCAAGATGGCTCAGTGGGTAAAACACGTGATTCAAAGCCTGCTAACTTGAGTTGGATCTCTGGAGCCCACATAAAGGTAGGAAAAAGCAACTCTACAGAACTGTCCTCAAGCCCACAGGTTCCCTGTGGTATGTGCACATGCATATGCACACACACACTAACACAGGAAACGACTGATTTGGACATGAGAAGAGAGTTCTGGAAATCTCTAACATTGAAGCAGATAAGGATGACAGTGCTATTTGCTGAGATGAGGAAAAAAGAGGGAGGTGCAGGGTTAGGGAAGAAAGTAAACGCAGGAAATAAGCACATTTAAAGCAAGATTTAAAAATGGAGGAGATTTTTTAATTAGAAAACCCCACTTAGCCAGGCACACACCTTTAATCCCAGCACTTGGGAGGCAGAGGCAGGTGAATCTCTTTGAGTTCGAGGCCAGCCTGGTCTACAGATTGAGTTCCAGGACAGCCAAGGCTACACAGAGAAACCCTGTCTTGAAAAAAAAAAAAAAGAAAGAAAGAAAAAGAAAAAAGAAAAGCTCACTTAAACAGAAAAGTCATTGAAGCTACAAAAAACAATGAATGTCGTACTATCAAGTTACCTTCTCAGCAGCTTCAACGGTCCTCTGTGTTTTTTTAGCAGCATACCTCTTATGATCATAATATCTAGAAAAATAAATCTATTTTAAATATTAAGTAAAACCTTCATAGTTTCTATTTTTAATTTACAGTCCTAAATCATATAGAACCAAGTTGTATAGAGCACAAAATTAATTTTTACCAAAAGAAGTATGTATACATGTTCTGTAGCAGTTTCTTACAAATTGAAACACTCCCTTCTAGGAGGGGGTGCTAAGAGACCCAGGAAGTGAACACACTTCGCAAGTCTGAGAAAGCTGTAGCCTGCAGTAAGTACGATTCCTCAAGGTCTCCTTCAAGTTAGAGAAGCAGTAAACAACTGCCTGAGGAGACTCCAGCTGAACTGCGAGAGATGCCTTGCATTTGTCCAGGTGTCTCTAACTTGAGCACAGGGCTCCAGATACACAGCTTTCCTGAGGCAGCATCACCCATGCTGAGAGGCAACTGTTTCAGCCTTATCCTTGCTCCTGTAAGCCAGCCCTCCTCACTCGGACTCCAGCCAGTAACCCAATAAAAACTCACTGGCTCACCAAGGGAGACTTCGGTGTGATTGTTACTTTGATCTGTGTGGATTCCCTTTCTGGGGTGAAAAGACGTATGTGTGTGTGTGTGTGTGTGTGTGTGTGTGTGTGTGTGTGTGTGTGTGTGACAGAGAGAGAGAGAGAGTGAGTGAGTGATTGAGTGTTCTTCTTTGGTCTGTTGTGGATTCCCTTTCTGAGGTGAATAGATATATATGTGCACATGTATGTGTGCTGTGTTTCATCTCCCCAGGGAAAGTCTCTTATATAACAGGCAAAATGACACCTGTTCTTAACATCCTACTGATTTACCATAAGTAATATTTTACCAAGAATCTATAGTTAGGTGTAGAGATATGAGTCATCCGTTAGGAGCACTGGCTGCTATTCCCGAGGACCCTGGTTTGGTTCCTGTTATCCATACTGCTGCTCACAATCATCTGTAACTCCAGTTCAGGGGACCTGACACCCTTTTCTGGCTTCCTCCGACAACAGGCATACACTGATGCACATAATACATGCCAGTAAACTATTCACACATAAATACAAGCTAAAAGGAATAGTTAAATGGCTTACTTTTTGGCATTGGCATAGGCTGACAGGCTGAGATCCACATCGACAAGCAGCGGCTTGTTTTTCTGAGGCTTCTGCAGCTGCTTGTTCTTTTGCCTTTTCTTTTTCCCTTTTGGTGGTTCAGCATCACTGTTCTCAATACTGGCATCACCATCACCATCATCATCTTCCTCCTCTGATAACAAGTATGGATTTCTATTAAAAATATTCAATAGTATTTCACTAATGTCAATGACATCACTTTTCATTTCAAATTTTCCTCAATACAATTAGCAATGATTTAGTTATATATTTTCTATGTGAAAGAACACAACGAACAACTCACAAATGAAGCGTCACCAGCTGGTGAGGAGCACACTCACCGGAGCAGCATGGTGACATGGTTTGTCTGCAGTTTCAGTTCTCTGATTGCAGTGGCCACAGGGTCCCCTTGGGCCTGGGCTTCTTTCACGATCACTCCGATCTCCGTCCAGTCTATCTGGTTGGCTAATGCACTTCGGACGACCTGGATGGCTCGGTCGACTACCTGGAGGTTCATCTCTATGAGCTCTCCTTTCAGTTTGTCCAGTTCCTAAGAAACACACCCAGTGTATTTACTATAAAGCCAGCTGAGATGATCACGTTCGGAGAAGAACCGGAAAAGCTCGGCATAATACCTGAGCCTGCTGGAGAGCTTCCAGTCTGTTTTCATGGTCCTTTCGAACGTTATCTAATTTCTTCAGGGCTTGTTTTTCCTTTCAGTAACAAAACAGAATTTTCAGGTTAGGTTTCTTTCAATGCACAGCACTTCTACCCTCAATTCCTAAAACTTACTGTCCTAATGGTTCCTCTACCCGTCAATGGTATCACATAGGCAGCTGTAAGGTTTCTCCATAAGCCAGGTGACGGTGGCGCACGCCTTTAATCCCAGCACTGGGGAGGCAGAGGCAGGCGGATCTGAGTTTCAGGACAGCCAGCAGTACACAGAGAAATCCTGTCTTGAAAAACCAAAAAGAAAAAATAGTTCACTCCCTCAAGACATGTCATGTTGAAATATTATCTCTATCTACCTCCCAGTCCCTGTATGTGTGCTTTGGTTACAAGTAAGTTATATATAAAGTATGACCCCAACTCCCTTGGTATTATTCAAGCAGGCAAAATTCAAGATTTCTTAAGGCGTGTAAGTTTTTCTTTCTTTCTTTTTTTTTTTTTTTTTTGGTTTTTTGAGACAGGGTTTCTTTGTGTAGCTTTGTGTCTTTCCTGGAACTCACTCTTTGGCCCAGAAGGGCCTCAAACTCACAAAGATCTGCCTGCCTCCCGAGTGCTGGGATTAAAGGCATGTGCCACCGCCACCTGGCTAAGTTTTTCTTTCTTATGTAGCCTTAGAGATCAAACCCAGGGCCTCATGAATACCAAGAAAGCACTCTACCACTGAATTACATCAGTAGCTCCAAATAAAAATTTTTTAAATTTATTTTAGTTACATGTATGTGTGAATGTGTACTTGATTACAGGTGCCCATGGAGGGCAGAGAGAACACTGGATCTCCTGGAGGTGGAGTCAGAGTTGATTTTGAGTACCCAACGTGGGTCATAGGAACTCAATTTGTGTCCTCTCCAAGAACATCATGTGCTCGTAACAGCTGAGCTCCCTCCACATCACCATAAAGTCTTGTGTAAAATATGTATTTAAAGATTGTATGTGTGTATGTGTGTGGATTTCTATATGTGAAGTCCAGAAGAGGGTTCAAATCTCCTAGCACTGGAGTTACAGACAGTTGTGAACCTCTTAGCATGGCTGCTGGGAACTGAACCCGGGGCCTCTGGAAGAGCATTATGCATCCTTACTCATTCTCTCTAGCCTCCCAGTAAGTTCTTTAAAAGTACAAACAAGGGGCTGGAGAGATGGCTCAGTGATTAAGAACACTTGCTGTTCTTGCAGAGGACCTAGTTTTGGTTCCCTGAATCTACATGGTGACTCATAAGCATCTGTAACTCCAGTTCCACGGAATCTGACACCCTCTTTTGACCTTCATGGGCAACAGGCACACGTGTGGTACACATATAGGCAGGCAAAACACTTATACACATAAAATAAATACATCTAAAATCAACTTATTTTTTTCTTTCTTCAAGTCACAGTCTCACTATGTAGCCCTGGCTGACCTGGAACTCGCTCTGTAGAACAGGCCGGCCTCGAACTCAGAGATCTACCTGCCTCTGCCTCCCCAGTGCTGGGATTAAAGGTGTGCACAACCCCACCCCCACTAAAATCAACTTTTTAAAGGCACAAATTATTGTCTTATTGACATTTAGTTATCTCAGCATTAAATTCCAGTATTTTTCATTAACACCTTTCCCTCACATAATAATACAAAGGTTCAGAGAAGTTATTTGCCCTCCTGTATAACATTTATCAGACATAATTTATACTTCAGAGTTTGTTTTTTGAGACAGGGTCTTATATGTAGCAGACAAGGCTGGCCTCAAACTCACTAGCCTAATTCCTGATCCTCCTGACTCCACTTCTCATCAGCAGGGATTACAGGCATACACTACCATCCTGACTTATATTTCAAAATTACTGATTTGAGGACTTTTTTTAAACTTTATAGCATCACCAATTAATTATTATTTAAATGTTGGACAAAATACCTAAAGGATCTAATTTATAAGAGTGGGGACTATTAAAAGTGATTATCACAAGAATTTATTGGTATAGTCTGAGTATCCTTAAACCTAAGTGTTTGGTACATTTCTTACAATGGAGTTGTTTTGGATTTTGGAATACCTGTATATACACTATCAGCTGTGCAACCCTAATATAAATATCTGAAACCCTTTCAATATCATTGTGTTGATCTAATTGCATATAAAATTGCATTGGTGCCCTAATGCAATGGGACTAGGCATGCATGCATACATCCATACATACATACATGCAGGCAAAATATTCATACCTATAAAATAAATAAATCTAAATTTTTAAAAAATATTAAAAAATAAATAAATAAATAAAATAATGAATATCGCTGTGCATGCTTTTAATCCCAGCACTTAGGAGGCAGAGGCAGATCCATCTCTGTGAGTTTCGGGACAGCCAGGGCTATGTATAGACTCTGTCTCAAAAAACAAAATTAAAAATATAATAATAATATTGATAATGAGTATTCTTGCTAAATATCTGTTCTCCAGCCAGCCAGTGTCCTGCCATCATGTGACAATCACATGATGCAATTTATTTAACTACATGCTTGGAAATTGTACTATTTTAAAACAAAAGAGAAGAGTGTATAGGCAGTCATATAACTTGGAATCTTGCACTATTTTTGTTATGTTTAACTCTTTTTTTTTAAGATTTATTTATTTATTATGTATACAGTGTTCTGCCTGCCTGTATTCTTGCAGGCCAGAAGAGGGCACCAGATCTCATTACAGATGGTTGTCACCACCATGTGGTTGCTGGGAATTGAACTCAGGACCTCTGGAAGAGCAACCATGCTCTTAACCTCTGAGCCATCTCTCCAGCCCTTTAACTCTTTTTTTATAACAACATTTTATTTTCCCCTTTCCCTCCAGCCCCTCCCATGCACACTCCTTTGCTCTTTCCCCAAACTCAGCCTTTCTTTAACCATTGTTACACACATTCCCCCCACCTCCTACGCCAAATACTAAAATACAACCTGTTCAGTCCACATAATACTACCAGTATGTATATGATCTCAGTGCTGCCCACCTAGCATTGGACAGCCAATTCAGGGGCTTTCCCTGGGGAAGACCATTTCTCCCACTCTTAGCATTCCATAGTTGCCCATACTTCTTTGGGGTTGAGGCCCTATGGCTAATATTTTTGAAAAGTGACTTTTGGGATATATTGTATGAGAGAATAAATAAAAATTAAAAAGAAACAGATCTATAGCACATGCTCTAAAAACGTGGTCAAATATGCTGCAAAAATAGTGCATGTAAAATCCTCACTGACGAATCATCATACAGAACAGACAAGTTTTAAAGCAGCTTAAGAAAAAGAATACAAAGTTTACAATAAAGAAACAGTACAGAAAATACATTCTCCCCCTGGCCCATGGAACGTGTTCCTTATCATGTAGTCTCATAATGTCCAAGTTTGAGAAGCTCTGGGTGGCTTTAACTATCCTGAGTCATACCAGGGTACGTAACAGGTTTTAGAAAGATGAGAAGTGGAATAAAAGTGGGAGGATGGGATGAGGCGTACTTCTCCACAGGACTCCCCTGGGCTTTTATCACAAACTAAGAGAAGGCCGGGTCATCGTGGCATATGCCTTCAACCCAGACCTGTTTGAGGCCAACTGGATCTGCACATCGAATGTCAAGACAAGCCAGGAATGCAGTGAGTCCCTAGCTCAAAAGAAAACACTGGGGCTGGAGAGATGCTCAGTGGTTAAGAGTAGTTGCTGCCCTTCTAGAGGACTCTTCCGTTCTCAGAATTCACACGATAGTTCATAACTATCTGTAACTCCAGTTCCGGGGGGTCTGATCTGAGAACTCTCATACAATGTCCCTTACTTCTAGAAGGCAACTTATTCTTTTTTTTAATTTATTAAATTATTTTTTTATTTTAATTTATTTTTTTAAATTAGACTCATGATATTCATTAATTACACTCATGATATTAACTACATTTGTGTTATTCATTGATCACATTCGCAGTATTCATTCAATATTTATATTTATGATATTCATTAATTACATTAATTGTATTGATTTATTACATTCATGATATTATGTCCTGATACTACTATCCATTTGTGGGGTTTTTCCATCACACAGATCAGAGATTCTGTACTTAGGAAATCATTGCTCTATATTCCTTTCTTCTCTATCTTAAGATAATGTCTAATCTTTCTGTCTCTATGAATTTGTATATTCTATATATTTCATGTAATACAATTCTATAGTATTTGTCCCTTTTTTAATGTAAAAACATTTTATGGACAACTACAGGAGAAATAACACACAGATAGTTTGAACATAAAACAGGTTATAATTTAAAGTCGCAACTTATTCTTTTTTTTTTTTTTTTTTGGTTTTTCGAGACAGGGTTTCTCTGTGTAATTTTGCGCCTTTCCTGGAACTCGCTTTGGAGACCAGGCTGGCCTTGAACTCACAGAGATCCGCCTGGCTCTGCCTCCCGAGTGCTGGGATTAAAGGCATGCGCCACCACCGCCCGGCGCAACTTATTCTTAAATGAAAGCATATTTACCTCCAAACCACTTTGACTAGCTAGTCTAATACAAATATTTTAAATAATACTATACCTGTTGTAAAGCTTTTAAATCAATTTTCTGACCTTCTATCTTGGAATAAAATTCATCCACGGCCTTATTAAAAAAAAAAAAAAAAGACAAACAATTGGCTATAAGGAAAAAAAGCATGGTCTCTACTTCACCTTGCACACACACAATGTTAGCCTGTTTTATACTGTAGTGCCCTCACTGGACCTGACCACATTTCCAATAATACAGCTAACAATGTCAAGAATAAAAATAAGGTCAAGTATTTAGTCGTATCTTTAAATAAAAATGGCAACAACTATTTCTAATAGTTGTATCTGTAACTGTATTGATTTTTAATCAATCCCCAGATTCACACTGACTATAAGGCAAGAAATATTTTTTTAGTTACTTTTCTTTCTTCTTTTTTGTTTTTTTGCAGTGTTGAGGATTCAATCCAGGGCTTAGTACATGCACTCACAATGGGCTACACTACACACCCAACCCCAAGACAGTATAACCAATTCTTACAACTCATGTCATGTTAACCAGTGAAAAAACAGAACTAGAAAACCCACCTTGTCAAATGATTCAAATTCTATATATGGACATTGTAAATGTTGAGAAAACAAGAAAGGATGAAATTCCTCATACCTGTAAAACATATTTATTATATCACAATTAAGAATATTAATTAGCATACAAAGCAAACTGACCCATGGCTACATACGTGAGTATTTCTTCAGCTGGTTTATCTGCATTCAGGCTTGGTTTTACCTCTCTTTTCTGAATTATATAGCCCTACAAAAACAAAAAACAAAAAGCAACTAATATTAGACTCATCTATATTCACAACTAACAAAAATTGACATGACTGTTGTTTTTTCTAATTAAAGATGCATTTTGAATATGAAAGAAAAATATTAAAGTATGAGGTAATTTTCTAATTGTTTAACTATGAGGAGACTATAAGCCACCATTTTTTTTAAAGTGCTAGCAAATTAAAGAGTGCTTCTCTAAAATCAATTCAAGATGAAACATTTTAGCCATGTACTGTGATCCCTGCCTATAAACCCAGCACTTGGGAGGCCGATGTGGAACATCTTGAGTACTAAGGCCATCCTGGGCTCCATAGCAAGACCTTGTATCAAAGAAAGAGAAACTGGCTGGAGTAAGCACTTCAGACTGTCTGTTGCTTTTCCAGAGGACCCAAGTTTGGTTCCCAGCACCCATAATAGGAGGCTCACAACTGCCTATAACTCTAGTTCCAAGGGATCGACACCTTCTTTTGGCCTCCAAGGGTACTAACATACTGTGGCATGCATTCACATATGCACATATACATACATGTAATTAAAAATAAAGTCAAACTTTTTTTCTTCTACACAAATTCCTCAACTGTTCTTCTCTTTTGTGGATTTTGTTTTGTTTTGTTTTGTAAGATTTTGTTTAGCTCTGGTTGGCTTTCAACTTGCTATGCAGGCAAGGATGACCTTGGACTTTTGATCCCCCTGCTTCCACCTCTCAAGTGCTAAGATTACAGGCATGCACTCATAGTGCCTAATTTATGCAGTGCTGGGGACCAAACCCAGGACCAAGTGTACTCTAGGCAAGACTATTATCAACTGAGTTTTACCTTGAGCCCCAACACAGTATTTTCTATAAAAGATAAAGGATAGAAAAAATTTTTATGAAGAGACTACCCCAGAACCAGGTGTATAGTCCAATAGTACAGTATGAATTTGTATATACAAGGCCTTGCATTCAAGCCCCACATAAGAAAAACAAAACTCTAAGTTAGAACAATAAATAAATAAAAGATATTAAATAGTTAAAAGATAATTTATTTCTGGAAATCCAGTAAGATCAAAATAATACAAGGTTGCTGAGATGCAACAATGGGTAAAGATGTCTGTCACCAAGCCTGACAAGCCTGAGTTTGATCCCCAGGACCTACACAGTAAAGTAATTAGTCAACTCCTGCAGGCTGTCTAACCTTTCCAAGGCTATGATACCTCCCCAATAAACAGATACATGTAAACAATACATGGCAAGTATTTACACGATGCTGCTACCTTTCCATTGAAGTTGGATGTTTTTCTCATATAGTCTTCTGCCTTCTGCACACAAACCAGGATTTTTTCAATATCTAATGGAGAAATAAAAACAAGGGAAAAAGGGATGCCAATCAAGTTGATTAACCACTATTAAATAACTATGTATTATTTATTTTCGTTTTTTTTGAGGCAGGGTCTCATTATGCGTTATGCAGTGCTGCCACACCTGGCTCAATATATTTATTAAAATACAAGAACAGCAGGAAGGTAGCTAGGTATGGTAGTACAGGCCTCTAATACCAGCAGTAAGGAGGCTGAAGCAGGACAATTATGAGTTCAAGGCCAACTTTCCCAGTAAAACCCTATCTCAAAAAAACAAAAAACAAAAAACCAAAAAAAAAAAACAACCAAAAAACTGGGATGCTGTCAAGTCTCCAGAAGTGGAAGGAAGAAGACCAATTCCTAGCAAGCCGCCCTCTGAACACACACATAAACACACTAAATCTAGTAACAATAAAAATAAAAACAGGCCAATGAGATGGCTGCACAAGCCTAGAGACATGAATTCAATCCCCAGAACCCAACATAAAGGTGAAAAGAGAACAGACTCCACAGAGTTGGTCTTAGACCTCCACATAGATGCTATGGCATGTGTCCTGTCTCTCCAACACATATCAGGCACACACGCGCACATATACACACACACACACACACACACACACACACACACACACACAAATTTTAACAAAAAAAGGAAAAGTATTAATGAAATAATGTAAGTGCTTAATAAAATGAGTAAAATAAGGTACAGTTGTTTCATTTGTGTAATTGCTACATATACAAAATATATATACTAAATATATATACAAAATATATATATATATATATATATATATATATATATGTTATAATTTGGTCAGCCTATTCTAAATCATCCACCTTTCATACAAGAGGATTCTTTATTCATAAAACTAATTTCCATATATACTTGTTTCTGGGTTCTTTGTAAATTCCTTCTCCAAAAAGTTACTATTTAATTTCTACAACCTTATAACACATTGTAACCTGTGAAAAGGTTATTTAACTAACATTAAGTAACCAGAGTTGTCCCAAACACTTTCCCATGCTTTTGCTCATTTTATAAAAAAACACAAAAAATACCACCTTTGAGCTGAAGTTTTCCTGTGTCTCACCTGGCCTGTGGTCAGGACAAATCTCTCTCACCCACCAGTCCTAAGTCTGCTTGATAACTGTTTTGTTATATGTAATTTTACTATGTTAAAGTTAAAACCTTCCTTTTCGAAAAAAAAAACAGAAAAGGGGAAGTGCTGTGGATACTGCTCTGTATGCTGTGGATGTGTTGCTCTGATTGGTTGATAAATAAAATGTTGATTGGCCAGTAGCCAAGCAGGAAGTATAGGCGGGATAAGCAAACAAAGAGAACTCTGGGAAGAGGAAGGCTGAATCAGGAGACGCCAGCCCGCCCATCCAGGGAGCAGCATGTAATGGCACACAGGTAAAATCACAAAAATCACGAAACATGTGGCGACATATTAACGAAAATGGGCTGAGTTTAAGTGTAAGAGCTAGTCGGTAGTAGGCCGGAGCTAATGGCCGAGCAGTTTTAATTAATATAAGCCTCTGTGTGTGTTTATTTGGGTCTGAGCAGCTGCTGGCCCAGGAGGGAGAGGAGAAAACTCCAGCTACACACCACCATCTGTTGTCACTAGAGACAAAGAGGATACATGGCATTAGTATATTTCAGGAAGCGTTTGATTTGTATTTTGTTTTTGTTTGTTTATTTGGTTGTTTTTTAAGACAGGGTTTCTTGTGTAACACTCCTGGCTGTCCTGCAACTTGTTTTGTAGACTAGGCTAGTCTCAACCTCACAGAGACCTGCCTACCTCTACCTCCCAAGTGCTGGGATTAAGGCCCTGCACCATTACCACTTGGCATTGATTTGTATTTTTAAACAAACAAAATTTCATTCATAAAATGAAAATTATCTCTATACCTTAGAAAATGATAAATAATCCTCAAACACAAACACTAGGAATGTTTCAAACATCATATAGAGCCAGACAGGTCATAATTTGTCCAAGAACAAATCTTCCTTACATTTATTTTTAAATTCCTTTTTAAATAACAGCTTTAAAATAGCTATTATTTTATTTTTAAAATATTTATTTATTATTGTATGTTTGTGTGTGTGCCTCAGTGTGCAGGTGGTGAATAGTGGACAGCTTTCGGGAGTCAGTTTGATCCTGGAATCAAACTTAGGTCATCAGGCTTGGGAGCAGGTACCCTTCCACTGGGCTATCGCACCAGCCCTACTTTCTTATTCTTCTCATTCTGATAAGTTAGCTTCCATAAGTAATTACTAGAGCCTAATTTCATCATGCAGCCACTTTACAGGACTGCAGAAATTCAAATATATGATGAATGCTATTTCTAGACGTACCCTGTGCTTTTAGTCAGAAGGCTAGTAATCCAACTAATCTAGATGTCTACTATCCCAAGCTCAGTATTCAGTGCAAAAACAAGAGGGTATGAAAAGAAAGTTCTAAAGTTCAAAGGCATGAAGGTAGGTAAACAAGACTAAAGTGCTTATTAATAGGGATAAATGTTCACACTGGAGGAGGAATGGAGGAAAAGCCATATGTGTAGGATACTCTGATCAAATTTTTGTTTGTTGTTTTTTGTTGCTCTTTTTAATTAAAAAAAAAAAATTTTTTTTTGAGACAGGGACTCACTATGTTGCCCAGATTGTCTTCAAACTCATCAAAATCCACTCTTAGCATTGAGATTACAGGTATGAACTACCATTATTTACCTTTATATATTTACATATATATGTATGTATGTATAGGGACAGGGGTAGGGCCCAAATGTAGAGATCAGAGGACAAATAAAAAGCTGGACCTGGTTCTTTCCTTCCAACATGTGATGTGGATCCTGGAGATCAAACTTAAGATCCTCAGGCTTGACAGCAAGGCCTTTACCTGGTGAGCCATCTTACCAATCCCAGACCAAAGTTTTCTAAGTCTTGAGTTATCCATTCACTTCTAACTTTAAAAAGTTAAGTTATTCCTAGTAAAGAAACAAGGGCCAAAGGCTGGAGAGATGGCTCAGCAGGTAAGAGCACTGGCTATTCTTCCAGAGGACACAGGTTCAATTCCTGGCATCCACCATGGTGGCTTACATGGGTTCTCACTCCAGTCCCAAGGGATCTGACACCTTCTTCTGGCCTTCCAGGGCACCAGGCAAGCATGTAGCAAACAGATACACAAGGAAGCAAGACATTCCTACATATGAAAAAGGAAGAAAAAGCTGGGCGGTGGCTCACACCTTTAATCCCAGCACTCGGGAGGCAGAGCCAGGCCGATCTCTGAGTTCGAGGCCAGCCTGGTCTACAAAGCAAGTTCCAGGACAGGCTCCAAAGCTACACAGAGCAATCTTGTTTCGAAAAGCCAAATAAAACAAAACAAAAAAACCCAAAAAAACCAGGAAGGAAAAGAAAGAAAGAAGGAAGGGCGGGCTAGGTGTGCTAGCACACACATGTGATCTCAGCATCCAGGAGGCGGAGGCAGGAGACTCAGAGCTCAAGATGACACTGCACTACAATGTAGGAGAAAGCTTATTTCCAAAAAAAATCAAATTGGAAAAAAGAAAATAAATGAGGTGTTTATCAGCAGTACATTTTTCTAGGACTTGTGGGTTCTTAGGTTTAATTTCCAGTACCACAAAACTTCAAAGAAAAAGGATCAAAGGAAAAAGGAAACAAGTGAAAATGTACAAAATCTGGACCATGCAGACATACATACCTTTGCTTTCAAGTTTTTCATCCACTTTGACATTGCCAGAGAATCCATTTTCTATAAGACAGTGCTCAATAAGAGCTGGTCCATAGGCTACAAAAGTAAAGAGTATTGTTGTTATTATTTTCCTTTAGGACTTCACATTTAAAACACAGTATAGCTGGGCGGTGGTGGCACACGCCTTTAATCCCAGCACTCGGGAGGCAGAGCCAGGTGGATCTCTGTGAGTTCGAGGCCAGCCTGGGCTACCAAGCGAGTCCCAAGAAAGGCGCAAAGCTACACAGAGAAACCCTGTCTCGAAAAACCAAAAAAAAAAAAAAAAAACAAAAAAAAAAAAACCACAGTATAAATTTATATTGCTGGGCGGTGGTGGCGCACGCCTTTAATCCCAGCACTCGGGAGGCAGAGGCAGGTGGATCTTTGTGGGTTCGAGGCCAGCCTGGTCTACAGAGCGAGATCCAGGAAAGGCACAAAACTACACAGAGAAACCCTGTCTCAAAAAAAACCAAAAAAAAAAAAAAAAAAATTTTATAGCTCAGGGGGCTGGAGAGATGGCTCAGTGATTAAGAGCACTGGCTGCTCTTCCAGAGAACCCAGGTTCAATTCCCAGCACCCACATGGCAGCTCACAACTGTCGATAACTCCAGTTCCAGGGGATCTGACACTTTCACACCAATGCACATAAGATAAACTTAAATAAATTTTAAAAAATTTATAGCTCAGTATGAATAACCTACTCAATATAAATAGCCAGGGAAAGTAATTTTACTTCTTTTCAAATGGTAGTAGAATTAAGACCTGAAGTAAAGAGAGGAGTCTGAAATTACAGCAAACAGAGAATTTGTGCATGTTACAGGTATTTAATGGCATTAAGCAACACACATATAAGATTAGCTAGAAATGTAGTTCAGTGGCAGAGCATTTGCTTAGCACATTAAACAACAAACAAACAAACAAACAAACACCCCTAGGCTTGACCCTTAATACCACAAAGAAATCATAAGGAAAATTATAAACGATGACCAGGAGGGATTTGTCATTGTATTTCAAGGTTGATTTGGTTTACAAAAATCAACTAAAATATTACAATTAACAAATGTGCAATACTACTTTTCAAAAGATACACAAATGGCCAAAAGTTATGGAGACCATGTTCTACACAGGTTGGAGAGACAGTTCAGCAGTTAAACTCAAGTGTGATTCCCAGCACCTACATCAGGTAACTCACAACCGGACCTAACTCTAGTTCCAGGAGGTTCTGATGCCTCTGAGCTCTACAGGCAATGGCACACATATTCACATACCCACACACCAATACACATAAATAAAATAAAATAAAATACAGTTGTACAAGATCACTAATTATCCACAAAATGCAAACCAAAATAAAAATGAGGTATCATCCTACAAAGTGAGTTACACAAGATAGCCAGGGCTACATAGAGAGATCCTGTCTCAAATACAAAAAAAAAAAAGAAAAGAAAGAAAAGAAAAAAAGTAAGAAAAGAAAAAAGAAAGAAAGAGAGAAAGAAAGAAAAAAAGACTGCAATATTATTTGGATATTAAAAAGAACGAAATCCTGTCATTTTGTCATTTGCAATAACAAGAATGGAACTGTATATTATGTTAAATGAAATAAGCTAGGTATAGAAACACAAGAACTACATTATTTCACAGTACATAAAAATCTAAAAATATTAAATTTCAGAAACAGAGAGTGTTAATCCCAGCACTCGGGAGGCAGAGCCAGGCGATCTCTGTAAGTTCGAGGCCAGCCTGGGCTACCAAGTGAGTCCCAGGAAAGGCGCAAAGCTACACAGAGAAACCCTGTCTCGAAAAACCAAAAAAAAAAAAAAAAAAGAAGAAACAGAGAGTGGTTAACAGGGGAATAGGCATGACAGGTTAGAGAAAGGTTGATCAGTGGGTACAGAGTTAGACCGAGTTAGAGAGTATAAAGTTGTGGTATATTACCGCACAGTAGGGTGACTAAAGATAACACAAACACTGCACATGTATGTTAAAATCTTGTTACCCTAATAATATATACAGTTTTTATTAGGTACCAGATTTTAAAAAAAGATGTTGGGCATGTTGGAACATGCTTTCCATCCCAAGAAGCTGAAAACAGCAAGATCTCAAGTTGGAATCCAGCTTGTACTACACAGTAAAGACATGTCAAAAATTTAAAAACGGGTGGGTAGGAGGCTAGACAGAGATGGTTCAGTGGTTAAGAGAATCTGGGCACACTCTGGTAGTTCCTAGAACCCACATGGTAGTTTATAACCATCTATAAGTCCACTTCCAGGGGATCCAGCGCTCTCTTCTGACTCCCTGGGCATCAGGCACATACATACAGGCAGGCAGGCAGGCGCGCGCGCGCGCGCGCGCGCACACACACACACACACACACACATACACACACGCAAGCAAAACACTATATTAAAAAACTAAAATAAAAAGAGCCCAGGATATAGCTTGGTGTAAGAAGGAGGATTCAACCAATATCAAACTCAGAAAAAAATATTTAAATTAAAACAAAACAACTGGCTAATAAGATAAACCATATTCACAGAACATATTCATATTCATAGAACAACCATATATCAGTGAGATGCAGAAAACCATCTGAAAATTGCACCACCGATTCCTATTAGAAAACACTCAATAAAGGAACCATTTCCATTTGTCAATGGATACCTATAAAAAAACAAAAAACAAAACAAAAAAAACTACTGCTAATACCATACTTACTAATTAAACACTAAATATATTCTCTCTCAGATGAGGTAAAAGGTAAAGCTATTAATTTTTACCACAGCTACTTAGCATTGTACTCTAGATCACAGTTGGTATAGTAAGATAGAATTAATTTCCCAGCACCTACATGGTGGCTCACAATCATTTGTAATGGGATCTGATGCCCTCTTTGGTGTGGAGACAAAGCATGCACATACATAAAATATATAAATAAATCTTAGCAGACATACATGCAGGCGAAATACCCATACCCATAAAACAATTTTTTAAAAGATATAATTATCCAAAAGCATTCAAAGTAAAACAGAAAAAGCAGCTTTATTCTCAGAGGAGATATGACCCTATATGCTAAAAATTCCTAAAGAATACACACATACACACACACACACACACACACACACACACACACACACACACATTCAGTCTTCTAGACTAAATGACTTTATCAGCTCTGAAAGATACAATATATATAAATTAAGTTTATATAAATATCAATTGGGGACTGGAGAGATGGTTCAGTAATTAAGAGAAATTGCTAATCTTAGTGAGAATGTTGGTTTAGTTTCAACAATCACAGTGGCTTATAACCACTGTGATGCCAGTTCCAGGGGACCTGACTACTTCTTTTGACCTGTGTGGACACTAGACATACATGTAGGTACTCACATATACATAAAAAATAAAAACAAATATTTTTTAAAAATCAATTGTATTCTTAACAAAAAACGAAACTAAGAAAACAATTCTATGGGCCAGTGAGATGGCTCCACAGGTAAAGGTTGCCACTGCCAAGTCTCATGACCTGAGTTCAATCCCAAGACCCCCACACATTGGAAGAATTGACTCCCTCCAAGTTGTCTTCTGACTGAGATGCACTGTGCACCATGGCTTGAGTGTGCCCACTGTCACAAAACAAATTAAAATATAATTATTGTTTTGTTCTTTATTTTTGCAGACAGGGTCTCATTATGTCATAGTTGTCCTGGAACTCCCTATGTAAACCAGGTTAGCCTCAAACTCAGAGACCTGACTGCCTCTCTTTCCAAGTGCTGGTATTAAAGGCATGAGCTATCATGCCTAGTAATTTTTAAAAACTAACAACAACACAAAAAGAAAATCCAAGCATTTAAGAATAAAATTTATATACACAAACTATAAAATACTGAAATTAAAAGAAAAATCCAAATAAATGGTAAGATGTTCTTTGTTCATAGAAGACTCTGCAAATTCAGACTGCTATTCTCCCCACAGAGCCAATGCAACCCTCATCAAAATCCTAGCAAATTTTTGTTGTTGTAGAAAGCAATACTCCAACTCTAAACTGTACAATGAAATGCAAAAGGATAGTCAAAGGCTTCGGAGGAAAAAAGAAAGACCTAACAATATTTAAATTATCTAATTTCAAAAGCCATAGAAATCTGCCAAGATAAACTGTAGCAGGAGGATCACCATGGATTTAAGGTTGCCTGCACTACATACAAGTTCAAGGCTAACTGAGCCATGCCTGTGTCAAAACCAAAGCAAACCAAACAGAAGCAAACAGACAAAGGACATGGTAAAGCTGAGAGGGACAGGAGAGAACGAATATCTGGCAGAGGCTATCAGCCTGGAGGTCCACAAACGTTGTAAAATAACAAAATAAATACTGGGGTGGAGAGATGGCTCAGAGGTTGACAGCATTGGCTGTTCTTCCAGAGGTCCTGAGTTCAATTCCCAGCACCCACATGGTGGCTCACAGCCATCTGTAATGAGATCTGGCACCCCTTCTGGTGTGCAGGCACACATGGAGGCAGAATGTTGCATACACACTAAATAAATTAAATAAATAAATAAATAAAGTAATAAAGTAATATAAATACAAACAACTAAGCTAAGTGGTTTTTAAACAAAACAGTTATTTGGGGAAAAAAAGCAAATACTCTGTATTCTACAATACTGAAGTACTGATAACATATTCTGTATCACTTTTATTTATTTATTTATTTATTTTTTGGTTTTTTCAAGACAGGGTTTCTCTGTATAGTTTTGGTGCCCTGAACCTTGCTCTGTAGACCAGGCTGGCCTTGAACTCACAGAGATCCACCTGCCTCTGCCTCCTGAGTGCTGGGATTAAAGGCATGCGCCACCATCGCCTGGCCACTTTTATTTTTTAAAAAGATGTGTTATTTATGTGTATTATGTGTGTATGTGGGTTTACTTGCATCAAGGGCAAACAAGAGCTCATGGAGGCCAGAACAGCATCGGAAGCCCTAGAACTAGCTGTGTTACAGGCATCTGAGAGCAACAAGTGGGTACTGGGAAAGATCCTTATGAGAGCACGCACTCTTCACCACTAAGCCATCTCTCCAGCCACTGCGTTTATATTTGAGAAAAGGGCTACTCATCCATCTGTCCCAAGTTGGCCTTGAGCTGACTGCAAAGTCAAGGGATGACCTCAAACTTCTGATCCTCCTGCCTCCCAAGGGTACTGGGATTGTAGGTGTGGACCATCAGGCCACTTTGACATAATGCTGGGGGTTGAGCCCGGGGCTTTGTGAATGCTAAGCAGGCACTCTATTAACTGAGCTATAACCAGCTCCATCTGCACTGTTTTTAAATAAGATGGAGCCAATATAAAAATCTCCATCTTTCAGGACAATGAAGCTTAGTGGGAGACGGCTGCTCATCATCATAGAGCCCTGGGCTCAATGTCCAGCACCACAAAACAAACAAAAACTTCTTTCTTTAAGAGTAAAACCGTAATTACTCAAAAGATCCCTTTTAACTTCTTGTTCAAAAAAATAATAATAATGCTTTTTTTTATTTATGTGTATGCTATGTAAATGTATACCTCATGTGTGTCGATACCCATGAAGGCCAGAAGAGGGTATCAGATCCCTTGGAGCTGGAGTTATAGGTGGTTATGAACCATTGGTCATGGTGCTGTGAACTGAATTTAAGTATCTTTCCAGCCCCTTGCTCAATTTTTTGAAAGGGGAAAAAAATTTTTAAATATATTCGTGAAAGTGTTGTCATACAAACATCTTACTGCAAATGCAGGAGTACTCACGAAGTAATGGATTAAGAACTCTCTTCAGCAGTTCACCCTTAGGAACACTAGCTATGACTTCAGTCAATCTGTGGACAAAATTGGTACATTTTATCATCTTATACTTAATAAACTTTATAGCATTATTCACATTCATATTACCTTCATCTACATCAATTTATTTAATCTTTCTTTACAAGAGTCTGAAATTATTCTTGTAGATATGAAAAACTAGTCCTAAAAGTAATTTATCCATGGAGCTAGAGATGGCTCAGAGGTGAAGAACACTTGTTCTTGCAGAGGACCAGAGGTCCCTTCCCAGCACCCACAACTGGTAGATCACAACCATCTGTAATTCCAGCTCCAGGGGCTCTGATGCCCTCTTCTAGTCTCTGTAGAGCGCACAACACACACATACACACACGCACGCACACACACACACGCACATACATGGGCACATACACGTGTGCACACACACTTTAAAAGGAATTTTTTTTTTTTTAAGCCGGAGCTGGGTAGGGTGATATATGCTTATAATCTTGAGACAGTGGTAGATGGAACACCCTGAGTTCAAGGCCAGACTAGGCTACACAGCAAGACTCTGTATCAACACACACATACACACTCTCATAATTTATTCACAATTAGAAGGTTCCTGAATGGCAACCTGAGACTTAAATCCAGGTTTTCTATAAGAAATCAGTATTTTTCAACAAAGTCATGAATTGCTTATCATCAATGTGATATGAAAGATGCATTTCTATATAAAAGTTGCATGTTGTTTGTAAACCTACATGATATATCTGAACACCTGCAATAGTTACACCTAATTAAAGATTTGCTAAGAACTCTTTAAGAATTCTGTTGCTCGATGTAGCCCCCAAACTAGAGAACCTGTTAAAAATGTACTTGGAGCCGAGTGGTGGTGGCGGCGCACGCTTTTAATCTCAACACTCGGGAGGCAGAGCCAGGGAGATCTGTGAGTTTGAGGCCAGCCTGGTCTATAGAGCGAGATCTAGGATAGGCACCAAAACTACACAGAGAAACCCTGTCTCAAAAAACAAAAAAAAAAGTCCCCCTTGGATCTACTGCAATGGCAAAGATAGAGCAGTTTACAGTTCAGCAAGCCCTCCCACTGATTCTGATGAAAGCTGAGCTTGAAGAACATCAAGTGGACTACTAGGTAGCAAAGCCTTACAGTCAGAGAAGCTGTAATTAATCATCACCTTATCCTTTCACTTTTTCCTAAATAAATCAGAACTACCCACACTACACTCTGCCTGCCTAATGTATCTGTCTTCTCACAGAACAGTGAGAACACCTCACTTTGCCAAGAAATCAGAAGCACTAAGAAACACAAATGGCTGGGGCGGTGGTGGCGCATGTCTTTAATCCCAGCACTCAGGGGTGGGGGGGTGGAGGTGGGGGAGGCAGAGCCAGGTGGATCTCTGTGAGTTCAAGGCCAGCCTGGGCTACAAAGTGAGTTCTAGGGCAGGCTCCAAAGCTACACAGAGAAACCTTGTCTCAAAAGAAAAAAAAGAAAAGAAAAGAAAAGAAAAATCCAAACTGTATATAAAAAGACATCTACTTGAGGGCTGGGCTTGGTGGTGTATATCTTAATCCCAGCCTCTGGAGGCAAAGAAGGTGGATCTTTGTGAGTTCAAGGCCAGCCTAGTTTACATAGAGTGTTCTATGCCAGTCAGAGCTGCATAGTGAGATCTTGACTTAAAAAGAGGGAGAACCAGCCGGGCGGTGGTGGCGCACGCCTTTAATCCCAGCACTCAGGAGGCAGAGCCAGGCGGATCTCTGTGAGTTCAAGGCCAGCCTAGACTACCAAGTGAGTTCCAGGAAAGGCGCAAAGCTATACAGAGAAACCCTGTCTCGGAAAAAAAAAAAAGAAAAAGAAAAAGAGGGAGAACCGGGCGGTGGTGGTGCACGCCTTTAATCCTAGCAGGAGGCAGAGGCAGGCGGATCTTTGTGAGTTCAAGGCCAGCCTGGTCTACAAAGCGAGATCCAAGAAAGGCGCAAAGCTACACAGAGAAACCCTGTCTGGGGGGGGGGGGGGGGGGCAGGGTGCTGGTAGCGCACGCCTTTAATCCCAGCACTCGGGAGGCAGAGCCAGGCGGATCTCTGTGAGTTGGAGGCCAGCCTGGTCTACAGAGTGAGCTCCAGGACAGGCACCAAAACGGGGAGGGAGAGAGAGAAGGAGACATCTGCTACCCACAAATAAAATGTAATTGCTCATACGCATGTTTATACAATTCAGTGTTATATAATTAAACATTTTTAATTCAATTTTTTCTGAAATCTAACCTAGTTTACCTTTTAATACAATATGATGATTGTATAAACACTGTTACCTTTCTAAAGTCAGCAAAGGTTCAGCAGCTCTGGCATGATCAATGGGATAGTGTTCACGAACAGCAAACTTAACATCATCTGCTTCATCAGTTCGAAACCTTAGAATATTTAAAATTAGGTACTCATAATCTGTAAGAACAATGTTTCCCTGCAATAGAGTAAAATATAATTTAATGTTTATACAAATCAGTCTTGAAGCATCTTAAAAACTGAAAAAGATGTCTCAGAGGACCTACTTATAGCTACAGAAGTGAAACTGCAAAACAAAAACCAGCAGGCCATCTAAGTAGGGCTCCTTGCACTGACCCAACAGGCTGTGAAATGAATTCTATGGACTCCAAGTTGGAAGCAACCTAGAGTAACCTAGAGCAAAGAACTTAGAGCAACTTTACATTCTTTGTCTGCTTACTGCACAAGCTACCTGTAGTACTGTGAAAATCTAACAGTTGAGTGCCTTTAATAAGTGTGCCAAAGCCAAGCATGAATGGCATATGCCTATAATCCCAGCACTCAGAAGGTAGGAGATTCAGAAGTTCAAGGTAATTCTTGGCTACATAACAAGTTTGAGGTCAGAGTTGAGTCTGTCTCACAAATCAACAACAAAAGTTCCAAGTTTCAAAAAAATTCAGGTCAAGAGAATATGAAATGCAAACGCATGGAAGTATGAAATAGCATAGTATGAAATGTCTGATAAAGGACAACAGTGGGATGTAGCCAGGTGTGATGGGGCACAACTATAACATTCACAACACAACATTCAGAAGGCTGAGGCAGGAAGATTCCAGATTCCAGGCCAGTCTAGGATATTAAAGAGAAAAAAAAAAAAAAAACAAAGCAGGCTGGGGACACTGCTCAGTGGGTAAGAGTACATACTGCTACTACACAGGACCTGAGCTAATTTCCAGCACCCATGGCAGGCAGCTCACCACTGCCTCTTACTCCAGTCCCCGGGGAATCTGAGGATATTTTTTTGGCCTCTGTGAGCATTTGCATTCAAATGCATTCGTGCATGTCCACAAATACACATAACTAAAAATGAAAAAATAGATCTTCTTACAAGATTCATTTAAAAAAATTAGGGAGCTGGAGAGATGGCTCAGCAGTTTAGAGAACTTGTTACTCTTCCAGAGGACCAGGGTTCAATTCTAAGTCCCTACAGGGTGGCTAACGACCATTTGTAACTCCAGTTCCATGGAATTCAGCACCTTCTTTTGACCTTTTGCCCTCTATAGCAACCAGACAGAGGTTTTTGGTTTTACTTTTAAGACAGAGTTTCTCTGGGTAGCCCTGGCTGCCTGAAACTCACTCTGTAGACCAGGATGGCCTCGAACTCAGATATCTGCCTGCCTCTGCCTCCCAAATGCTGGGATTAAAGGTGCCACCATTGTCCCAATACTGAAAATCTTTTTACAAAATTAAAAAAAGTAATTAAATAATCCCTCCCCTCCTACACTACTTTCTTTTTTTGTTGTTGTTGTTTTTTGTTTTTTGTTTTTCGAGACAGGGTTTCTCTGTGTAGCTTTGCGCCTTTTCCTGGAACTCACTTGGTAGCCCAGGCTGGCCTCCAACTCACAGAGATCCGCCTGGCTCTGCCTCCTGAGTGCTGGGATTAAAGGCGTGCGCCACCACCGCCCGGCTTACTTTCTGATATTATGTTACTTTTCTCAGAACTGCTCCTAATAAATGTATCATAACTTAAAAAAGTTTTGAATTTTTAGTATTTTTGTGTGTATATATGCATACACACACACACATATGTACACATATACGCTGTGTGTGTGGTGGAGATGGCATATGAATGAGTCACACTCTGTGTGTGAATGTCAGAGGACAGGTATGTGGAGTTGGTTCTCTCCTTCCATCTTTATACAGGTTCCAGGGAATGAACTCAGTCTTCAGGCTTCATGGCATGCATTTTTAGCTCCTAAGCCATCTCAACAGCCAAAACTTATCATAAATTTGTATTTCTCAGTTTCTTAAGTTGGTCTTAAGTTGCAGTGATCCTCTTTACACACAGTCTAATCAACCCTAGATGCACTAATCCTCAAAATTCCAGACATGAAAGCTAGGAGGGGGCTGGAAAGATGGCTCAGCGGTTAAGAGCACTAGCTGTTCTTCCAGGGGTCCTGAGTTCAACTCCCAGCAACCACATGGTGGCTCATAACCATCTGTAATGAGATCTGGCGCCCTCTTCTGGCATGCAGGCAGAACACCGTCTACATATTTATTTATAGTAAATAAATAAATCTTAAAAAGAAAGAAAGAAAGAAAGAAAGAAAGAAAGAAAGAAAGCAAGCAAGAAGGCAAGAAAGCTAGGAGGTCAAATTCTGTCCACAGAAAGGAAAGAGCAATCTTTAAAATATATTCTTAACAAGTCCCTCTCACAAATACCACAATGACTAAACAGATTTCCAAGCGCACACTCTCATACATAAATTCTTAGTATTTACCACTAATTCATCACTTATTGGATTTCTAGAACCTAGACAGTATGCATGCCTCCTTGCTCAGATCCTTCAAATGGAAACCCCCTAAAATCAATGATACTTTGGAACAGAAAAACCATGAATGAAGACAGCCTACAATTCAATTAACATTATGTATCACTGTTTAACAAATATTATAAAACATTAGTAAAAACTAAGTGTACAATACACAAGTACTTGGTATTATGTCCAAGTTTAAAAAAGAGTGTGTGTGTGTGTGCGCGTCTTTAATCCCAGCACTCAAGAGGTAGAAGTAGGTGGATTTCTGGGAGTTTGAGGCCACCCAGAGCTACACAAAGAAACCCAGCCTTGAAAAAATTAAAAAAAAAAAAAAGACTATTAGCAAAGATGTAGAATTAAAATAACTTTTTTTTTCTTTTCTTTTTTTTTTTTCTGAGACAGGGTTTCTCTGTAGCTTTGGAGCCTGTCCTGGACTAGCTCTGTAGACCAGGCTGGCCTCGAACTCACAGAGATCCACCTGCCTCTGCCTCCCAACAAAACGGATATATTGTTCTATTCCTTTAGTCCTCTCAATTTAACTTACCCTATCATAGAGCTCAATGATTAAATGATAAGCAGCTTCATCACTTCCAAATTGGAAATCCACAATTCTATCCACACCAAGCTGTTTTGCACTGACTAATCTCCGACTCTTCAAATGTTTTCGACACTAGCAAGAAACAGAAGAAAAAAAGCATTTATACAGTAAAAGTAAATTCCTAACTACTTGGTACTAGTTTATGAAAATTATTTTTATGCCACTGAGAATACTTAAATGGTAAATAAAACAGTATTGTCATAAAACAAAAGCTTACAAATGATAATCAGAAGAAAAAAATTTTACATATTTATTTATTTGGGGTATGTGTGGTAACACATGCATGGCACAGTGTGCATGTGGAGGTCAGTAAATAACTTGCACGAATGAGTTCTCTTCCACTCTCCAGGGATCAAACTCAGGTCAGTAGGCTGGTAGCTTCTGTCCATTGAGCCATCCTGCCAGGCCCTCACGCGTGGAAAAATCCCTAAGCCTTTATTCTAATAACTTCTAACTGAAACGGTTATTTTGTATTCTATTTTTCAGAATAATGATGAGAACCAGGGCAACCACTGACTTACCATGCACTAGGCATTACCCTGCTTATGTCATATACCAATAGCTCTTTATTTATCTAAAATACCTTCTGCTCTTTTGAAAAAAAAAACAACTTATCATTTAAGTACACAAAAATACTTAACTCATCAGATTGCTAAGAGTTTGTTATTGTTTTCTGTTTGTTTGTTTTGAGGCAAAATGTCACCCAGTAGCCCAGACCAACCACCCTACTTCAGCCCCTTGAACATTGGGGTTACCACCAAACCCAGCTCAAGAATTTTTTTAGAGTGACACATGATGGCAAACTCCTGTAATCCTAGCACACGAAGAAAGATCATCCTAAATTTGAAACCAGTCCGGTCTATATAGCGAATTTCAAGCTGGGAATGGTGCCACATGCCTTTAGTTCCAGCACTCAGGAGGCAAGGGACGGGAGGCAGATGATCTCTGAGTTTGAGGCCAGCCTGGTCTACACAGCCAGGGCCACACAGAGAAACCCTGTCTCAAAAACAACATCAAAAAAGAGCAAGTTCCAGGCCAGAACACACTGTGTGAAGATCTGTCACTGTGACTGGTTTAAATAAAAGCTAAACAGCCAATAGCTAGGCAGGATTTTCAGGGCAGAGAGAATGCTGGGAAGAAGGATGTAGAAGCCAGAGAGCCACGAAATGAGTGGGACACATAAGTAGGATAGAGGTAAAAGCCACATGGTCGAACATAGATTAATAAAAATATGGGTTAATTTAAGTTATAAGAGCTAGTTAAGAACAAGCCTAAGCTATCAGCTGAGCTTACATAATAAAAAGTCTCCATGTGGTTATTTGGGAGCTGGCAGGTCGGACAGAAAAAGCATACCAGCTCTGAGGATCTGAGTTGGATCTTACCCCCTTCCCCTCATCGTATACCAGGAGAACTGACTCTCCCCAAGCTGTCCTGACATTCACTTGAGAGCCCCAACTTGTGCCTGTCTGTTGTTTCCACCTACATACACATACTTACACACAAACAAATACATAAATGTAGTTTTAAAAATTAGCTTCAAACTTAAAATTTACCTTCATGGCAAAACTAGATGGCATCATGTTCTTAGGCCACTCAAATTCTGTTGTGTGAATACGTATACCAGATTCAAGTAACAATGTAGCTTTAAAATCAGGTCTGTTCAAGAGAAAGTCAAATTTTTCTTTAGGGAATTGCCAAAGCTTACTCTCTGGAAAAAAAAAACAAACCTAAAATGCAGGTTAAAAACCAACAAGAATGTCATATTTTTTTTTTAACCAAAGTAAGTCTATAAAATATCCTTACTTTTGAAGCCGAATAAGATATGTCTTGTTATCCACATCATAAACATTGTTTACTCTCATTCCTAGCAAGCTGCAAAGATAAAAAGAAACAAATAACAAAATCATGTTCTTGTTTGAAGCAAAACTTTCCGTCATTTATTAAGGTTGAGGAAGGACATCAGGACCACCTGCTAAGGTTATCCTCCAAACAGACATTTAAGCACAAAAATGGTCTGTTGGCCTCAGGAACACCAGATAACTGCCTTCCTCTGAAACAGCCCAGGACTTTGGGGGAAATACAGTAAAACTTAATCTCACTGATTTATTACGATCGAAGAGTAGCCGAGCCCCACGAAAATATGACAAAGCTCAAACAGTAAAAGACAGGTTCAGCATCCAGGTCCAAAACTGCGAATTACAGCTGGGGGAAAAAAAAAAAAATGGCACGGGTCCCCCTCTTTGGGATGGAAGACGGGAGTTCCGAAGACACCAGGACGCCAGTACGGGGCAATGGCCATCACTCTGGCACCTCCAGTGTTTATCAGATCGACCCGGCAGGATCCCGCTGGGCCAGCGCTAGGGACAGGCTGCACGCGGGCACACGTCCCCGGGGGTCTCCCGAGGGCCCCGGCCCCGGAGATCGGCCCCCAGGCCTCACCAATCCCCGGGGCACGGGGACGACCGCGGGGATCCCGGGCCCGTCTCGCGGCCACCCGGAGCCCGGCCTCTGCTTCCCGCGCTCCTCGCGCGAGCCTGCACACCCCGTACCACCGTACCTGGCATTCAGCTCCGCGAGCACCGCGCGGAGATCAACGGTGCTGAAGCGGCTCTTCATGGCTAGGGTCCCGGTCGCCACCGCAGTCCTCTCTCAGCTGCTGACCCGACGCCCGGCCGCTCGGCTTCTGCGCACGCGCGCTTGGCTCGTCTCTACGGCAGCCCAGACGACCCAATATTTCTTGAAGCGAAAGTGCGCCGTGTAATTGGGAATTTTGGTTTAATCATGGTCAGCTCGGGTTTTTGTTTTTGTTTTGTTTTTTTTTCCCACTGTATTAAAACAACTCGAAAATAGGGCCAGCTACCTTCTCGAAACCGCGTCCCTTCCTTGAACATTAGCGGGATTATTAGTACTGCCTCTTTGCGTTGGTCAGTAACAATTTTGAAGCGAGTTGAAGGAGAATTTCCCCTGGAGGGCGCTGGCGCTCAGGGTGGAAGATCAAGGGCACTTTTCCGAACGCGATTTTGAGCCCAGAGAAAACCCGCACTGTTGGCATTTCTGCATCCAGACGAGTCCCTAGAGAGGGGTTCCTCTTTTGATGAGTAGGATCCGAAGTAGGATTCTGCAGCGTACTGCAGGATTCTCATTCAACTTGAATGTGGTGGGTGTGCTATACAGCCTGAGTTCCATAAATTCTTACCACCTCAAATATTCAAGAATTTAGCTAAGATGTCAGATAAAAATAAAGCGTGAGTTCCTGTGGGAGAAGGAGAATAATTACTCCTCGCCCACATCCCAGCGTTCTCTGAACTTCTGGTTCTGCGCGCTACTGATTCATGAATTATTCCGGGTACAAATATATGCTAACTAATTAGTCTATTTTTTTTCTTTTTTAAAGTTCTAGTATTAGTAATAAACAAATTTAAAACTAAAAACAAAAATCTATTAGTTTTGGACAGTAAAGGGTGTGTGTGTGTGTGTGTGTGTGTGTGTGTGTGTGTGGTTGTTTTTGAGACAGGGTCTTGTTATGTAGTCCAGGCTGCCTTAGAATTCTCTATTCTCTTGCCTTAGCTGAAATTACCAACACTCTTAGCAAAGCGGGCAAACTTTAGACCAGTGATGTGTGTACTTAGAAATTAAAAGTCATGAGCATTCAAATGACCAATGGGTGAGACCCTGCAGAACAAAACACCAAAAGCAGGAAAAGGGTCAGATTAGTATATCTAAATACATAAGGATTTTTGTAATTATTATTTGGAGTTTTCTGAGACAGCGTACTGTCAAGGCTGGTCTAAATGCACCATATAACCTAGGGTGGCCTCAGGCTCCCTCACCCAGTCTCCTTGGTTTTGGAAATACAGGTACATAATGCCATGCCCAGCTCATAAGCCTTCAACATTGGCAAATGTCTTGATCTGTTTGCTGTTGCTGTAACAAAATGCCAAAGGTTAGACGATACATAGTTTACTTACTTCACAATTTTGAAAGCTGGAAATCTGAGATGGAGTGGTCTTGTCTGTTTCAAATTTAACGAGGGCTGTCCGGCTGCATCCCATGTGAGAAGGAGGGAACAGTTACAAGGTGAGACAGGACACAGCAGGGACTCAAGAGGCCAGGCTGCTGTTGCTGCTGCTGCTACTGCTGCTCTTTTCTTCTCCTTCTCTTCCTCCTCCTCCTCCTTTTCTTGTTTTGTTTTGTGAGACGGGGTTTTTCTGTGTAGCCCTGGCTGTCCTGGAACTTACTCTGTAGACCAGGCTGGTCTGGAGCTCAGAGATCCTCTTGCCTCTGCCTCCAGAGTACTGAGATTAAAGGTATGCACCACCACACCTGGCCAGGCTGCGCCTTATGTAAGTTTTCTTTCATGGGAGTGAAACTGTTTTCTCCCGAGATACAGGGACCCCAGTGTTCTAACGACCCACCTGGTAATATCTAAGCCCCAACCATTAAAGATTCTGTCACCTCCACACCACTTCGCCGGGCACCAAGATTCCAGCACTCAAACCCTATCCATATCACAGCATTCTGTAGGGAGCATCAGAAATTTCTTTTCTGTCCTAAATACAATTAGAAGGTTCAGTGTACGGCCAAAACACATACGGAGACATAGGCATGGGGGAAAGAACTGACAAAAAAGTGACCAACATAATATATTTAAAATAAAACACAGGCATGTGACAGAAGAGAGCAACAGACAAGAATCTCTTCAGCTCTCAGTTTTTTTTCATACCCATGAAGCTTTACTCCTTCTGTAAATGGCTTCTGTTACTGTTGTAACAGCCACAAGTGTAGAGATGGAAAGAATGCGAGGCCTTGTCCATGCGCAGCATCCAGGGATGGGTCTGACTAGGGCAGTAAGGGAATGAAGAAAAAGATAGACACACAGACAGAAAGCTGGGACCAAATGGCCAGGGCTCTCTGCTGGAGAAACGCCAGCCCCTGCTCTGAGCTCAGTGTGTTAATTAACTAGAGTTGAACAGAGAGGTGGGTTATTGTATACAGTTGAACAAGGAGGCAGAGTTTACAGTCTACAGCTGGATCAAGGAGACAGATTTAGCTCATCTCAGTAGGAGCGGTCTCTGTAGAGGAGCAGTCTTCAGACTGTAAATACATAGAGGGAAAAAGCTATGGTGGACATTTTCTGCATACACTGCCAACATCCATACTTGGACCAGAGGAAGACTTTGCCATGAACCTCACCCTAGGGGAAGGCTTTGCCATTCCTCCACGGGTCTTAATGGGGGTCTTTGGAGTCCTCCCTATGGCTGTGCCTATGTCAACAACCCATACTCACTTGAGGCTTTCTCCACTCCTACAACACGAGTTTATTTTCTGAGCATTCTGAGGGTCAGAGGTCCCAAAGGGGTCTGCAGAGCTGCATTCCCCCCTCCCCGTGTGTGTGTGTGTGTGTGTGTGTGTGTGTGTGTGTGTGTGTGTGTGTGTGTTGGGGGGGGTGTCTCAGGAAAATCCCCTGCATTTTCTCTCACAGCTCCCAAAATTGCTATATTCTTTCATCAGTGATCCTGAATGGCTTTGATCTCTGCTTCCAGGTTTATCTCCTTCCATAATTCTAGCACTCTTGTCTTCACATAAGGACCCTTGGATTATATTTGGCCCCATCAGAATAACCTTTCTACCTCATGACCCCAAAGTTACTGGAATCTATGAAGTCTTTTTATCCCTCCCATGTCTGTATGGCCATTTCCAGATGTTAGCATACAGACATCTTTTGAGGAGAGAGGAATTATGCCACCTCTCACTCTTAGGTTCCACAAAGCTGAGAAGTTCTTCTAAAAGTCTCAGAAAGAACTAAGGGGGTAAGAATTCCAGGGCTAAGAAGGAAGCTAGCTACTCTGATGTGGTGCTTACAGGCGCAGCTAAGCTGCTGTGGCTCAAATTCAGGGACCTATTTAGGAGAGGAGGAAAAAAACAAAAAACAAAAACAAAAAACAAAAACCAGAATGAGATATACCAAAATTGTTTTGTCTCTGTTTTTGTAGTAGGGAGACGGTACGTTTGTTGTTGTTTTTTAATATTTAGCATCTCTGCTGTTTCCATCTAGTAAATATGTATGACTTAAATTCCTTCTGTTCTTTTGCAGTGATAAGGATAGAGGCCAGTCCTTATGCATTCTAAATTAGGACTACTATGGGCTACATCCTTAGGCATGGCGTCCAAGTTTTTACAGGTCGTTCTGTATTCATCTGCAGTAAGACTTATCACAAATGGATGCAGAGGCATGCATTTAAAAAAAAAAAAAAGCTCGGAAGACATAACAGAAAAGTCTCCAGTTAAGGACTGAACGCGGGAACACAGCTAAATTTATCACTCGCCACTAAGCAGCAACTCAGCGTTGTAAGCTGCTTGGGAAAGCATTTTTTATCAAACGGCAGTTTTTTCTCCAGCCGCTTTTAAACAAACTAGCAGCCCCTACTGGTTCCTTGGGTAATAACATCTGTTTTGGGATATGTTTTGATTATCCTCCGATAGGAGTCAGTAGTGAGAGACTACAAGTCCCTGAAAAATCTTAAGCGAACCTGTTAAATTTTAACCCCAAAGGAAATATAAAACCGGTGAATAGACGGGGGAAAGAGTGGGAATGAGGAAGCCAGAGATTTAAGTTAGAAAAAAAGGGCAGTATTTTTAAACTTTGTGTTAGCCAATTACTTTGAAACCTAAAAACATAATGTTTCCGAATTTTCTTAACGTTAGAGAGCGAAACGCGAAATGTCATTTAAAACAAAAAAGCTGCCGTGGTAGAACTAAAAAGAGACGGGGTCTCGCTATGTTGCCCAGGCTGGAGTGCAGTGGCTATTCACAGGCGCGATCCCACTACTGATCAGCACGGGAGTTTTGACCTGCTCCGTTTCCGACCTGGGCCGGTTCACCCCTCCTTAGGCAACCTGGTGGTCCCCCGCTCCCGGGAGGTCACCATATTGATGCCGAACTTAGTGCGGACACCCGATCGGCATAGCGCACTACAGCCCAGAACTCCTGGACTCAAGCGATCCTCCTGTCTCAGCCTCCCGAGTAGCTGGGACTACAGGCGTGCGCCACCGCGCCCGGCGGTCGGGAACGTGGCCGGGGAGATACTAGAGCTTCGGGCTGGCGTGACGTCACCGGAGGCGGGGCGAAGCCTTCGGTCACAACGCCTCAGACACGCCCAGCGCCGGGCGGTCTCGGGGCCGAGGCGGCGTGATGTCACCCGGGCCCGCCTTCTTCCGCTGGAGCCAGGCGTTTTGTTCCAACTCCGTGCGTAGTCTTCAAAAACTGGCCTGTGTTTTCTTGCCCGTAGCTGTATACGCCGCGAGAGGCGAAGGGAGAGCACCGATCCCGTTGCTCTGCACCGCGGTTGCTTCTGAGGCCCGAAGTCCCTGCTGCATCTTTTGGGAGATGCTACTTACAAGCGAGCCATCTAAAGGCTGTGTAGCACGACCCCTAGCGGCAGAGGTGAGGGGTTCGCAAAGGTGCCGAGACTGGTGGGGTCTTAACTGGAAGGAACGAAACCTAGGACGTCAGTCTCCCCCCGCTGCCTACCCCTGCTTTCGGCTCCTCTGTTGCTGGAGGAAAGATATCAAGTGGGCAGACGGGAGTGGGCGTGGATTCCTTACAGTTGTAGGGTGTTTTAGAACAAGCGGAGGTTAAGAAGGCATGTAAGGGGGGAGAAAAAAATTCCGACCATAGATCTGCTTGCAGCAGACCCTTTCTGAGTTTCTCCCTGCTCCCTCCGTCCGTCCTTGCAGCAGATAACTTCACTTTCTGGCCGTTAGAGGGGAGAAGTCTCTCAACCCGTTCCCGTTTCCAACCCTCCTCTAAGTTTAATCTTTAGACACCCTCCGTGGTCTCTTAACTCTGTAAAAATTCCTCTACCAAATCTGTCTTCCTCCTTCCCGCTCTCTCCCACTCCACCCTGAGCCTTCACTATAAAAACAATTATTCCCTGGATGCCTCTTTGCAAAAGTAAAGCAAAAGCTGAGAACTGAAGGAGTCGCAGTGATTCTGGTTGAAAGTAACAAAGACCCAATGTAAACTAAAGAGCTCCTCTTAAGGAATTAAATAAAAACGAGGATGTTGCTTAAAGTTGGTTGTACCCAAAATTTCTTACCCCCATTATTACGCTAATACATTTTGGTTTGATATTTTTATCCTAGTGGACCACATTTCATGGTTTCCCTATTCACTAGTGGCACACGAATGAAGAGTGGTGTGATATGTAACACTTGCTTAAAAATAAAATAACCTCAGTCCAGGGTGGCACACTCCTGGAATCCCCGCACTCAACAGGCGATTTAGTGGGTCAAGAGTTCAAAGCCATCTTCAGCCACATTGGGAGTTGGAGGCACGTCTCGAAAAACCGAAAGTAAATGAAGAATTCCTCTTCCCCTTTGTCCATTTGCCTTGCTACGGCGCTAGAGGGCGTCAGTGAAGGCTAGCCGCAGTGCCGCCAGCTTTAACTTAACGTGCAGATCAGGAAGGGATGCGGGGATCCCATCCGGGACCTGGGATGGCCTTAGGAAGAAAGAAACCAGGGTCTAAACACGAGTAATCTTGAGCCAGTAGGCCAGCTCCGGCTTTTAAATCACTATATTTGGGGGCCTCTGCATCCTCACAGGATGCTCTAACTCGGTGGTTCTCAATCTTCCTAATGCTGCAACCCTTTAATACAGTTCCTTATGTTTGGTGGCCCCCAACGATAAGATTATTATTGTTATTGTTATTTATTATTATTATTATTATTATTATTATTATTATTATTATTATTATTATTATTATTATATTGATGAAACAGGGGGTCACTATGCTCCAGGAACTTCCCCTGAAGGTCAAGGTGACCTCCAACTCTCGGAGATCCTCCTGCTGCTGCCTGGGAGCAGCTGTGATGGGATAAAAGGCAATCTCTTTTGAAATGTAACCTGTACCATGGAGAATCCTGGGCCCTGAACATTGTTGTAGGTAACACCCTCGTCACAAATGGAATGTAAACCTGTCTACAAAGCACACCTTAGGACTCATGATGTTTCTAAATTAATCCCAGAAGAGCAAGGGGTCACACGGAACAGCTTTCTGCAGGGTCTTGGCCATTAGACCAAGGCAGCCACCTGGGCAGCCACACAGGACCAGGGGAGGCTGGACGCGGAGAGGACGCTGGAGAAGGGCCGCCGTGCGGCTGGAGGCGGCGCAGAGGTTAGAGACGAGCTTGCCACAGAGGGGTTCAGGGGTCCAGTTCCCAGCCCCAACTCAGGGGACTCAGGGCGGAAGCTTGCAAGGCGCGCGGACTCGCAGTAGCCAGGAAAGCCTACAGCCTACGCGGGCGGAAGGGCGGGGCGACAACGAGAAGGGCGGGGCCAGTAACAGAGAGAGGGGCGGGGCTGGAAGTGGCAGGGCGGGGCCAGGGGGAGGCGGGACGCGGCCCCCGCTGAGCAAGAAGAAAACTGATCACCCAGGGCAACCTCGGATGGAACTTCCGCGGTTGTCCCTGAGCTGCGCCCTCCAGACCAAACCCTGCTTCCCCATCGTGGATAGACTTTTCTGCGGTTCGCCATAATGGGGTTACCTGATACGGCATACAGGATATTTATTAGGACAGACTTTATTTGCCTTTTAGGGACATGTACCTTGTAGTCTGACCTTGACTCTTATTACGTTTAATAATTGAGCTACCAAGTAACTGGAATTACACTTTGATATAGCACACGTTTACTTAATGGCGGCACCTTGCTTGGAGGGATTAACTTGAATGGAATTAATATTTTCTTTTTTTTTTTTTTTTTTTTTTTTTTTTTGTTTTGTTTTTTCGATTTTTTCGAGACAGGGTTTCTCTGTGCAGCTTTGCGCCTTTCCTGGAACTCACTTGGTAGCCCAGGCTGGCCTCGAACTCACAGAGATCCACCTGGCTCTGCCTCCCGAGTGCTGGGATTAAAGGCGTGCGCCACCACCGCCCGGCTAATGGAATTAATATTTTCTTATCAAAACAAAAACTAGGCTGGGCATGCCCAACTTGCGTGAAACCCTGGATTTCTGGATTAGATCCCCAACATCCCATAATCTCATTCATGGTGGCGCATACTGGTAATCCTAGCACCTGAGAGGTGGAGGTAGAATCAAAGTTCAAGGTCAGCCTCGAGTAAGTAGCAGTTTCGTGCCAGTTGGAGGTAGTTGAGAAACCATCTCAAAAACAAAATTCAAGAACGAATTTCTTGTGTCAAGTTAACTCTCAGACTAAATCCCAACAGTTAAAAGTTACTTAACCAATGTCATAGTTGGTAGGCCTATTTTCTCCTACTTGAATATATTTTAATTTGCATCTGACAACCCTGAATGCTTTGACATCTTAGAATATAACAGAATTTCATTACAGTTATATATATATAATTATATATATATATACATACATATATATATAAATATATATATATATATTTAACAGAATGTATTGAGAATGCCCATTCTGCTTCTTCACTGCAGTGGGGCAGAGGCTCTTTGCTATTTATTTTGAAAATCATTCTAAGACTTCATTTAAGTCAACCAATGTTGGAAGTATTCTTCCTTTGAAGGACGTCCCTAAGCCTGATGTCACACTCAGTCAAAATAATAGGCATATCAATTTGCCTTTCCTGAATTTATATTCTCAAGTCTAATTATTTGCCACAGTTAATGTGTTTAAACAGGTTAGCTGTTTAAAACAGAAAACCAGAGATACCTTATTTTTACTTCTAAATCCAAAGACTAAGTATAGCAGGTTGTAAAAATGGAGTCCCACTTCATCTAATTTATGTGAATGCTGACATTTAATCCTAGAACAGCCTAGCTTTGATAGGAAATCAAATTATTTACTAAGGTGAGAGATCAAGATAACATTCTTTGTGTAAATCAATGGTTCTCATCTTGTGAGTCTTGAACCCTTCAGGGGTCAAATGACTCTTTCACAGGGGCCACTTACAACCATCAGATATTTGCATTACAATTCATACTGTAGCAAAATTACAGTTATGAAATAGCAACAAAAATAATTTTATGGTTAAGGGGGATCCTAACATGAGGATCACAACATGAGGAACTTGTATTGGGTTGTAGCTCTAAACCATTCTATTTACTCATAAAAAACAAACAAACAAACAAACAAACAAAACATACTGAGACTGCTGTGTTCTGGGTGTCCTGAAATGTTAATTTGGGGGATAAGTGTTAAGTATTAAAATTAAAACTTTAAGCCAGGAATCATTTTCTCAACATGTTACAGACAATCTAACCATGTACAAATTTATGTCTGTTCATCTTGAATCCCAGGGAAAGGGCATCATTTCTGAGTAAGGAATGAAAATGTGTACAATCTTGTTTAACCTTTGGTCTTGACCTCCAGTAACACAAAAATCCAAAGACTTTCCTTCTGTGGAGGTTTTAGGGGAGTAACATCTTCCAGGAGACCTCCTCTCCTCAAGAACTGATGTGAGAATATTGAAACTATAAAGAGCCTTACTGGGCTCAAATGGCAACCCACTTTTACTTTTATTGTGGAGGGGAATTTTAAGCTTTTCTCTGTGTGGTTAGTCAACTTGTTAATATTTCATTTCAATTTTGTGATGTAATTATTGAGTACATAGAGTCAAGATTCATGCTAGGGGGTGCTTAACCCAGTTTACATTGTTGCTGGGCATGGTAGCACACGCCTTTAATCTCAGCACTCTGGGAGGCAGAGCCAGGCTGATCTCTATGAGTTCCAGGCCAGCCTGGGCTACAGAATGAGTTCTAGAAAACGCACCAAAGCTACATAGAGAAACCCTATCTTGGAAAACAAAGAACAAAAACCAAAAAATTTAAGAATGTTGCATTACACTGTGGCTTCTGTTCCACTTTTAATGACCACATTAAAAGGATTCAGTCTTTCCTCAGAGGTTGCATTTAGGGCTAATGCCCTCAGCAAGCAACCCTATTTATATGTAGAATACAGAAGGCACAGGCTACAACTGACCTCTGTTTATGCCACCCCACTACACAATGACAACACTCTGATTCATTTGTGCCACAGTGTATTCTCAAAGAGGAGCATGGCCTGAGGTATGGCAAGAGATGAAAGGAAAGCCACCACAGATAAGTCACATTCTGTAAAAGGGGGCAATATAGCCAGGCATTGTGATGTACACTTTTACCCCCAGCACTCAGGCAGAGGCGTGTAGGGGTCTGAATTAAAGGCCAGCCTGGTCTATATAGTGAGTTCCAGGCCAGCCAGTGCTACATAGCTGAGACCTTGCCTAAAAAAAGAGCAAGAGAGATGGACAATCTGTTGTCACTGCCGTATACAAACAATGTTGCATATGCATACTACAGAAGGGTATGTATATATAATATAATATATACTTATTTTTCTGAATTATCATTTTGAAAACTATAAAGGAAGTAGTTCATCTACTCTGATTAAAAGGTTTAGTAATATCCGGGAGAAGAGGCAGATGCTTGTAATCCCAGTCCTTGGGAGGTGGAGGCAGAATAGCCATCAAGAGTTCAAGGTCATCCTCATCTACACATGGAGTTCAAGGTCTGCCGAAACACCGTGTATCCATATGTCAAAAAACCAGGGCAGGCAGATGGCTCATCGAGTAGATACTTGCCACCAGCTGGACATGCTGTGGCATGCACTACCTCTATGTAAATAAGTAAAGCCTTTAAAAACTCTAGAAAAATAATTCTGCTTTCGAAAAACAGCAAAAACAAAAGCACAATAAGCTGTAACTCCAAACCCACTATGATAACTGCAATACTCTGTGTAGCCCTGGCTGTCCTGGAACTCGCTCCGTAGATCAGGCTGGCCTTCAACTCACGGACATCCACCTGCCTCTGCCTCTTGAGTGCTGGGATCAAAGGTGTGCATCACCACCGCCCTGGGGTTTGTTTGATCTTTAAGGTAGGGTCTTACTATGCAGCCAAAGCTAGCCCAAAACTTATTATGTAGCTTAGATTGGCCTCAAGCTTCTGAGTCCTGGAACTACAGGGATGTACTTTCATGCTCAGCTTCCTATGTATGCTTTATAATAATCCTTCCTACATCTTAAAAAAAAATAATCTTGCCAGGACAGCTAGATGTAATAGTGAAACATACCTATAGTCCTAATGTATAGGAATCTGAGGTAGAGGAATCAATTTTGGGGCTCACCTGGGCTACATAACAAGATCCTGTCTCAAGCAAAGAAATATAAATGGATAAGCAAACAATAAAACAAATTTTGCCAGCTTTTTTATTTTGAGACAGAATCTCATTATGCAGCTCTGGCTGGCCTGGAACTGTCTCTTTAGAACAGGCTGACTTGAACTCACTCACAGAGACCTGCCTGCCTCTGTCTCCCAACTGCTAGGTTAAAGGATGTGTGTACCACTACATCCAGTCAGGATTTTTTTTTTAAAGACAGGGTCTTATGTGGCTTAGTTGCATCACTTTGCAACTGATGACCTTGAAATCCTGACCTTCCATCCTCCCCCTGTCAAGTACTGGGCTTACAACATGTACCCTGATTGCCACAGAGGTGGTACAAGGGATTGAACTCATGGTTTCCTGAAAGCTAGGCAAGCACTCTACCAGCTGGGCTCCTGGATTAAAGGCATAGGTCAGTACGCCCAACATCTATCTTCTATATTTCTGCTGAGACTGTTTTTTGGCCAAGATTTTATATTTTTTCAGTTCTTTGAAGTATGTTCATAATTGCTTACAACATTTTTATTCTAGCTGAGATCTTTATTGGAGAGTCAAACATGATTTCCATCTTGGTATTGGCATTTATTATCTTAAACAAATCACTTTGAGTTATTATGATGAGTAGGTTTGGGTTGAAAGTTGAATATTTTGAGCATTATATTTCTAGATTTTACTTAGACTTCTGTTTTCAGCTGGCTTCTTCTAGTGCCTCTCTAACAAGGAAAGTGTTACTGGGATGGCTCTGGATCAGCATGCAAGAAGTCTGTATTTGATCCCAGCATTCTGTAAACTGGGTGTGGTGGTTTGAAAGAAAGTGACCCCCAAAGGGATGGCACTAATGGAAGGTGTGGCCTTGTTAGAGGAAGTATGTCATTGTGGGGGTGGGCTTTGAGGTCTCTTATGCTCAGGCTACACCCAATGAGATAGACCACTTCCTGTTGCCTGCAAGTCAAGGTGTAGGACTCTCAGCTACTTCTCCAGCACCATGTCTGCCTGTATGCTATCATGTTGCACCATAATGATAATGGACTACACCTCTGAAAATGTAAGACACCCCAATGAAATGTTTTTCCTTTATAAGAGTTGCTATGGTCATAGTGTCTCTTCACAGCAATGAAATCCCTAACTATGACACTGGGTGTGGTGGTGTACACCTCTAATATAGAGCACACGGGAAGTAGAGTAGGAAGATTAGACTTTCAAGACCATCCTTGGTTGCATATTAATTGAAGGCCAGCCTGAGATATAAGGGGGGGAGGGGAGGAGAGGGGAGGGGAGAGGAGGGGAAGGGAAGGGAAGGGAGGCAGGGAGGGAGGGGGAAGGAGGGAGAAATAAAGAGAGGGAGGGGGAGAGGGAGGGAGAGAGGGAGAGAGAGAGAGGGAGAGAGGGGGAGAGAGAGAGAGGGAGGGAGGGGAGCACTTGCTGCCAAGCCCACAGACCTGAGTTCAATTCCTAGAACCCAATGGTGGAAGGAAAGAATTGACTCATTTAGGTTGTCCTTTGACCTCCACATTCCACTGTGGGAAACACACACACACACACACACACACACACACACACACACACACACACCTTTAAAAACAAGTAGGTCAGCACAATGATATCTTGTCAGTGGATCTACTATTCACTGTCACCCTTTGAGAGTGTGTTCTCATCTACTCTGCTGGAAACAACCTCTCCTCTATAGGACACTGTATGTCTCCTCTAAATTGTTCTCTTAATTTTTTTTTTTTTTTTTTTACGTTATGTGTGCTCAATATGTGTGAGATACCCTCAGAGGCCAGAAGAGGGCATCAGTTCCCCTGGAGCTGGCGTTTGAGTGCTTAGGAACTAAACCTGGGGACTCTGGAAAAGCAGCAAGTGCTCTTAACCACTGAGCCATCTCTCCAGCACCCCACCCATCCTGAACTACTTTTTAGGTAGGATTTTTACTATTTCTGAAGTCTTCAGAGGAGAGACAGCTTTTCACAGGGGGTATTTTCCTGCCCCAGTGATTGACAGATCCACTTGGATAGACATTTTTGGGAGAGAACAACGGTATATTCTTGTTCTTCGGCACAAAGCCTCCAGATAGATGATGACCTCATAGAGCTTAGGTGGCTATCTGCTAAGGACCTTTCAGGCAGTTTTGAATGTCATGCTTCCACCCAGGGTCAGAGCTATGACTCAGACCCCATTCTGTATACCAGTAGTCAGAGTCCTGTGGTTTCAGTTCTTGTTTTTACGAGCTGCTTTCACGAGGGAGCTGTCAGACCTTAAAGGCATCCAAGCCTGCTAATATCTAACTAGCTAACTCCTGACAAAAAAGGAACCTTGCTTCTGCCAGGTAAGGACAATCAGTGGTCTAGGTTTCCTACTGGCCTCTATTGACATTGTGAGGGGTGGGTGAAGTCCTTGTCACTGCTGGGTGGATGTGGGGACACTGGTTCCTCATCAGACTCATATAACCACCTTACCTTCTGATTGACCCACTTGGTTTTCAGTGACATTTTATCACAGGAGATGATGATACTCAGGGTGAAGAGTAAAAGAAAAACCATTTCCTCTTCACTCACATTTCTAGAATAACCAAATGTGGGAGTTCCCCTTACATTAAGCCATTTAATAACTCTCTGGATCCCAATGGGTGCCCTGCAATTCAGTTCTGACAGGAGCTACCCAGAGTCAGTGCAAATCCTACTGGCTAAAGGTTTAGTTTGGTGGTACAGGCCTATAATCTCAGCAGTTGGGAGGTGGAGGCAGGAGGATCAAGAATCTAAAGTTATCCTTGGATACACAGCAAGTTCAAAGCCAGGCTGAGTGGCATGAGACCCTGAATAAATAAGTACATTCATAAATAAACAGAATGCTCCTGTTTCGAGTATCAGTTTCAAGTTCCAAGTATGAACTGCTGGTTCCAGAAAAAAGCCAAACTTAGGATATTCCACAAGGCTGATTGACTGATTAGAATGTCATGATTTTAGATAGTTGGGATGCTGCAGATCCAGAGCCAAATTATCTCGGGCCACCTTTAGTCTCCTTAGCAGCCATTTATTGCAGACATCGATGTCTGACACAACATCCTTTCGACTATGGTTGAATGTATTAACTTAGACCACTAGTTTCCACTGCCTCAGAAGCCGAGAATGTCATCAGATAGCGTCTGAGACCTCTAGCAAAGTTCTCTCCACTTTGCTGGAATTTGCCTACCTGATGTTCCCACCAATGTATTTGGAAAATATCTTGATTTAGAACTTTTTTGTTGTCCTGTGAGTATATATAAAAGTTCATGCAACTGCTTCCATATTGAAACATGTTTGGAGCAACTTCCTAGCTCTGTCTTCCTAGGCTGTGGTCACTCGTCTTTGGCTCAGAGTAAACCGTCTCTTGGTCCCTTTGAAATGGGAGCTGTGTTTTGAGCTGTGGGTTAATTTGTGTTTGGACCAACTGAACCATGGCTTCCTCCTAAAGGTCCCTAATATGCTGAAGTAACTCACAGAGCTCAGGCAGGACCTTGACTACTACCAGCTCGTTTTACACAGTCAAGGGAGAGAGATGTCTGGTCAGGGTGTGGTGGTACAAGGCACCCAGAGCTTCTATGCCCTTCTGTGGGTGCCAGGCTTTGGGGGGCCCTGATGTATTCACCAATCCAAAAGCTCTCTGAACATTCAGGTTGCTATAGAGGTTCCATGGTATAAGTGTGATTGGCTATCATTGACTGAAAGTGGCTGACTCAATCTCCACACCTTTCCTCCACTCCCCTGAGATCTCAAAATTCCAACCCTTCTAATCACATGGTTCTTTCATCAGGCAACACCCACCTCCTCTGGAGTCACCTCATTAGAATAAACTTGGATGTGGCTGGAAAGGTTTATAATGAATAATAAGATGTTTCCTTCACTCTGCTGATTGTTCAGAGAATTCCAACCGTGTCAGCTCTGTACTATAAGTTGGGGACAAAACCCAAAAACAGATTACATATTGTGCCACAATGTCACATCAGGACACAGTGAGAGGGGCCTGGTCTCATTGTGGTGAATGTCTTGGCTCTCCACCACGCCTTCTGTCATCACCCCAGTGGGAAAAAGAGTGGTCAAGTGGTCAGTGCTGTCAAGTGGCAATGGAAGCCCAGGCCCCTTGTGACTCCATCCTGCAGTGACACACAGGTTCCCTCCTCCATCTAGTGAGGGTGCAGGGCACTGGGGTAGCTCCTCAGGAGCCTGGCAGGTACAGAAAGCAAAGGGGGACTCTTTAGTAGAAAGAGTAGCCCTTGCTACTATTTCTACAAGTTTTCCAGTCTTTAGCTTGTCTCTTCCCTTATGGTTTCCTCAAGAGGGCAGGCTTTTCTGCAAGTGTCTGGGTTTTGTGTTTCTGTTTGGTTGTTTTTGGTTTGGGGAGTTTGCCGTTTCTCGGTAGCTGGCTTCTTAAGCTCCACATCTGGAAGATATGAGGTAGAAAGAAAATTCAGAGCACTCACCACAAGGCCAGTCTACCTCTCTCCACCTTCTAGTGTCTTTTCCCCTTGTTTTAAATGAAGCAGAGTTGGGTTTTAATGAAGATATTTTAATATAGGCTTAAGCATGATGGTTAAGAGACAGACAGGAGCCTAGAAGGAATTAAGACACACCTCAGAGCATGGGTTCTGGGTTTTTCCAAATAGTCACATAAAGTAAGACAGACTCAAGTGTATGGGTTCCTTAATGGAGAGTCACCCCAGTGTCTTCTTGTGCATGTCTTGTGTGTAGAGCCTATAGTTCTCAGTGCTACCTAGAAAGAAGAATTGTAAAAATATATACCTACTCCAACATCCAAGAACTAGATGTCCATTGCATTTTTTATGACTATTTTCTGTTTAAGCTAATGATGCTATTTGAGAGACTGCCCCAGGGATTCTATGACGTCCCTTTTTTCTCCCACATTAACAAAATTACTTCTAGACTGGGCATGGAAGTGCACGCCTTTAATCTTAGCACTTAGGAGGCAAAGGCAGGTGGATCTCTTGCGAGTTTAAGGCCAGCTTCATCTTGGTCTATATAGTGCAGTGGTTCTCAGCTTTCCTAATGTTGTGACCCTTTAATACAATTCCTCATGTTGTGTTGACCCCCAACCATAAAAATCATTTTGTTGCCACTTCATAACTGTACTTTGGCTACTGTTATGAACCGGAATGTAAATATCGGATAGGTAGTCTATCTGCTCTGTGATCCTGTGAAAGGGTTGTTTGACCCACAAAGGGTTGTGACACACACTGACATAGTGAGTTCCAGCCTAGTCATGGCTACATAGTCAGAGTCTCTCTCTCTCTCTCTCTCTCTCTCTCTCTCTCTCTCTCTCACACACACACACACACACACACACACACACACACACACACACAGAGGGAGAAAGAGAGAAAGAGAAAGAAAGAAGGAAGGAAAAGAAAGAGAGAAAGAAAGGAGGAAGGATGGAAAAAGAAAACTACTTCTAGCCCCACATGGTGGTACACATCTGTAATCCCAGCACGTGGGAGGCAAGTTCAAGGCCAGCCTGTGCTATATCGGAAGTTTCAGGTCAGCTTAGACTGCACAGTGGGACTCTGCCAAACAAAAGCAAGAATACTACGTCTAGAGCCTGAAAGATGTGTTAGATTATCCTTGTATTCTTGTGTACCTGCTTGCCTGACTTTTTTCTTTCTCCTCCTCCTCCCCTTTTTTAAAGACAGGGTCTTATGTGCTTCAGACTGGCCTCTAATTCACAAGTCATTGAGGTTATCCTTGAACTCGATCCTCTGGTCGCTCTCAAGTGCTAGAACTACAGGCATGTACCACCACATCCAGATTGGAATGCACTGAGTTATTCTAAGGACTCTATAAACCAATTTAGAGATAGGCCAAAGGGCTATGTCCCATAGCAGTTTAGTGCTCTTTATAAACTGAGATTGGTGCCTCAATGCCTGCCCTGCCCACCTCCCAGATAGGGCTCATTGTGTAGTCCAGGTCGGCCTAGAACACATCTTTCAGTCATACCATCCCGAGTGCTACATTACACACATGGATGACCACGCCCAGCTTGATGCAATTGTTTTGATGTTAAAATTATTTTACCTGCATATTTTCCCTTGCCGTGTTTTGTAAAGCTGTAACTTCTGTTTACATGTAACAGAAGCTGACTAGAGCTTGCCTTAGCAGAAGAAAGGTAATTTGATATGAAGATATAATCTGTCTCATAAAGCTCAAGAGTTGACTTACAGAGCTAAGGAAGGACCTAGAACTATAGAGGAGTAGTTTGCTCCCTCCACATATCTGCTCCCTTTTTTCTCCTGGAAAAAGAAAACTTATACTGTCACCCAGTATCCACCAACACAAAGGATAGACTTTGACACAGATCCTGGTTAGTAGCATGTAGATATGCTGAGGAGAGACAGATCACATCATCTTTCCTTGTATCTAACTCTAAATTATCAGTATTAATTTGATAGTGCCAAGCACGGTGCACACCTAAAATTTTAGTGCTTGGCAGCAAAGACAGGAAAAATCACAAGTTTGAGGCTAGCCTGGGCTACTTAGTGAGACTGCATCTCAAAAAACAAAATATGGGGCTATATCTTAGAGGTCATGCTGGTAGGAAGGTTCAGGCCCTAGCAGAGAGAGAGAGAGAGAGAGAGAGAGAGAGAGAGAGAGAGAGAGAGAGAGAGAGAGAGAGAGAGAGAGAGAGAGAGAGGAGGGAGGGAGGGAGGGAGGGAGGGAGGGAGGGAGGGAGGGAGGGAGGAAGAGCCGGTAATTAGAATAGTTTGTCTACCTGTGGTTCAGGTGGTGTGGATGTCTGTGTTGGGGGAGACCTGAAAAATGGACATCAGGACTCAACTCTGTGTTCTGTATTGGGGGTGGTGTTCCCAAAGGCATCTGAGTGTCCATGCAGCAGGACTTGTTCTATTCCTAGATTCTTTAACACACTGCTAAAGATGTATCCAGCCAAAGCTCAATCTTCTTACCTAACCAGGGTTACTACTCTATAATCAGCATGTTAATTCATAGGACCTGTTTTTCTTGTGGTAGTAATAAGATAAAATGAGCAGAAGAAAGATCCATTCTTACATTTGTAAATGAAGTCAAGCCTTAAAAACTGCTGCAAAGCCCCTGCTGGAGATTCCCTTTTGTGGCATTTGTTGTGGTGATATTTTGTTTGCGTTCTGACAAATAAAGCTTGCCTGGAGATCAGAGGGTGGAGCTAGCCACTCGTTAACCATAGAAGCTGGGCGGTGGTGGTTCTAGTAGACTCTGAAATCAGTGCACAGGGTAACTAACTGACCTTCACACAGTGAATACTGCAGAGAAACGGCTGCCCCAGTATCCACCAGAGAGGGTCACACACCACTGACCCAGTCCTCAGCACCACAGCCTGTGTGACGGGGCTGTTATTTGTGGACATAAAATCCAGTAGGTGTCTTTCTAAATCTACTGTGGTGTAAATCCTTCTTTCTCAGAATAGAAACAGACCCATAAATTGTGCTCAGCTAAGCTGTTGTTAAGTTGGTTACAGTGTAACATTTACCTAGGATTTTACAACCTTTTCCATACTCTGTATCTCAGAGTAGAAGCTACTGCAGGTAATCAATCACATACTGGTGGTTCAAAGGTTCTGAGCGTATCAAAGCTGCTCCAGTATTTGTATTTGTTCTTGGTACACGTACTATGTGTGCTTACAAAGCAAAACCTCCAAAGGATAAGGAACAGAAAGTCTCACAGGAACCTACCTGGGTATGTTTGCAGTGGCATTTCCCCTTCCGTCCTGAAGCTGTTCATTCAGCACATGCCCTGCATTTCCCAACTCTCCCTTGCAACGCTAATCTTCACCCCTCCTTCATCCTTCCTGATCCTTTTTATTACTCTACTTACTCTCTCTTTAAAGCAACACTGTATGGCACTAAAGTTATTATTATTTTGTTTTGTTTTGTTTTTCAAGACAGGGTTTCTCTGTGTTGTTTTGGTGCCTGTCCTGGATCTCGCTCTTTAAACCAGACTGGTTTATCAATTATTTTGACAAGCTAGACACTACTACAAGCTAGACACTAGGAGGACTCACTTGAAAAGCTGCTCTTTAACCTACAAGTTATCAAGCTAGGCAGCTAAAACACAAAATTCCGTCTAGAGGCAAAAGAGCAACACAGAGTATCTTGTAAGATACTTTAAATGATTGACTCTGTTTAGTACCATTGTGATGTCACCAACTAGAAGTTAGTGTTTGAATCTATATCATCATCATCAGTCAACGTCTAGAGGAGAAAACAAGTAAAACCAGAACAAAGCAGAAAATCTGGATGTTGGGAAATTTTACATTGAAATCTCCAGAACATGTCCAACCTGCACTTGTCCCAGGAGAGCTAGGAAGGCAGCCCAATGTATTTGAAAATGACAATGTCAGATGGCAGTGTCCTTTGAAGGACAAGAAGAAGCCATCAGAGTCTTGGTTTCCCTTGATCTCCTGAACCATCTGTACCAAGATGCAGCCACTGTGTTACTGCATCTGACAGTACAACCAAGGAGCTGATAATACAGGCCCAACAACTGCCACCGCAGATGCTGCACACAGTGTTGTTTTATTACTTAATGATTAAGTTTGGACTATTCAGCTAATGAAACAGCCTGAATGACTGGGCCTCTCCGTTCTTTAAAAATGACTGAAGACTATCAGCCGTGGAAAGTCTGTGTCAGTTTCTGCTGAAATAGTAGTCTCATTTTAGCTTAAAACTACAAAGTCAAATTTCTGATTGAAACAGGATTTCACGATGTAGCTCTGGCTGGTCTGGAACTCACTCTGTAGACTAGGCTAGCCTCGAACTCACAGAGGTCCACCTGCCACCGTCTCTGGAGTGCCAGGAGTAAAGCATGTTCATCCAGCTAAAACTTCGGAACTTTCAATCTCTCAAAATTCAAACCTTGGAACAACACACTGATTAGTTGATTGGTTGAGTGTGGCTCACCCACACCTATACCTATGGAACACCAAGGCAGGAGAGAGGATTTAACTGCTCATCTTCATCCTCCTGACAGGAGAGATTTTGACACACTGGGTAGTTAAATGGTTCAAGGATCCATAGGAAACTTTAGTTCAGCAGGTGTGTCCAACCTGCAGCCAGAGGGAGGCTTGTGGCCCAGGATAGCTATGAATGGACCCAACACAAAATTATAAACTCACTTTCAAAAAATGAGATTTTCTGTTTTTCTTTGGGGTAACTCAATTTTGAGGTTCTTGAGCATGAATTCTGTAGATAATAATGGTTGCTAAATATTCTATCACTACCTCCCATCTCCCTCTCACCTTTCTAGCCCTTCTACAATCCCATGTAACCCAGGATGGCTTTGAACTTCTGCTCTTCCTGTCTCTACGCCTCGAGGTGCTGGGATTACAGGCACACAGTTTTTGTCTCTACGTGCTATTAGGGATCAATTTCTTGGTTTCCTGTAGGCTAAGACAATTACTGACCTGGAATGGTGGTACACACCTTCAATCCCAGCACTTATATCTGTGAGTTGGAGGCCAGTCAGGTCAACATAAGTGACAGTGAGTTCCAGGACAGCCAGGGCTATGTAGAGAGATCCCGTCTCAATAATAATGATAATGGGGCTGGAGAGATGGCTCAGAGGTTAAAAGCACTGGCTGTTCTTCCAGAGGACCTGAGTTCAATTCCCAGCACCCACATGGCAGCTCACAACTGTCTGTAGCTCCAGTCTCAGATGGTCTGACACCTTCACACAGATACACATGCAAGCAAAACATGAGCTCACATGAAATAAAAATAAATCAATTAAAAGAAAATAATAATGATAATGATAATAGTAATAATAATGACAATTACTAACTGAGCTATATCTCTAGCCCCTCCCCTCTACCTTTTATTTTTCTTAGATAGGGTCTCACTGTGTTGCTCAGGCAGGCTCTGAACTCAAGAGCTTATTGTATTGGCTTCTTGAATGCTGGATGACAAGAATACATCATGCCTGGCCTGAGTCCCTTCTTTTAGTGGCACTAATTAGTTGATTCTGGTTCTACTAATAATTAAGCTATAATTATGGTATGTTGTCAAAATACCTTTTTTTGTTGTTTTGTTTTTTGTTTTTGTTTTTGTTTTTCGAGACAAGGTTTCTCTGTGTAGCTTTGCACCTTTCCTGGAACTCACTCTGTAGACCAGGCTGGCCTCAAACTCACAGAGATCCACCTGCCTCTGCCTCCCAAGTGCTGGGATTAAAGGTGTGCACCACCACCGCCTGGACAAAATACATTTTTTAAAGTTATTTTTCTCTCATACATTACATCCTGACCACAGTATCTCCTCTTCTCCAGATCCACTCCTCCTCCGTTTCCCTTAAAAAAACAAAAACAAAAACAAAAACAAAAAACTGCAGGCCTCCCAGGGATATCAACTGAACACTGTATAACAAAATACAGTAAGACTAGGCACAAACCCTCCCGTCAAGGCTGGCCGAGGCAACGCAGTAGGAGGAAAAGGGTCCCAATGGCAGGCAAAAGAGTTAGAGACAGCCCCACCTGCACTGTTGGGAGTCCCACAGGAGCATGCTAGACCATCAGGTACATGCAGAGGATCTAGCTCATACAGGGTCCATGCTTGTCCCACTTCGGCTTCTGTGAGCCCTGCTTAGTTGGTCCTGTGGGCCATGTTCTTGTGGTGCTCTCGACCCCTCTGGCTCCTATAATCCTTCTTCCCCATCTTCTGTGGGGTTCCCCTGGCTTCACCTGGTGTTTGGCTGTGGGTCTCTGCATCCGCTGCCATCAGTTGCTGGATGATGCCCCTCTGATGACAATTGGGCGAGCCACTGATCTATGAGTATAACAGATTATCATTAGGACTAATTTCATTTGCTTTTTTTTTTTTTTTTTTTTGGCCAGTCATATTTGGTTCTATCCTGACTGTCTGGGCTGTTCTGCCTCTGGTTCCTGGTCATCTAGGCAGTGTCAGGGGTGGGCTCCCTCTCATGGTGTGGGCTTCAAGTTGGACCAGGCATTGGTTGGCCACTCCCACAAGTTCTGCACCACCATTACCCCAGCACATCTTGCAGGCAGGAAAGATTGTAGGTTGAGGGTTTTGTGGCTGAGTTTATGTCCCAGTCCCACTGCTGGAAGCCTTGTCTGGTTACATGGATGGCCAGTTTGGGCTTTATATCCCCCATTACTAGGAGACTTTGCTAGGGTCGCTCTTGTAGAGTCAAAATGCTTTTACACCTCTCAGAAAGGAGGCAGAGATATGTGAATCTTTATGAATTTGAGGCCACATTGGTCTACAGAGTGAGTTCCAGGCGAGCTAAGACTACATAGTGAGACTCTGTTTCAAAAAACCAAAAACAATCTCAGAAATGATGAATGGGAATATGGAAGGATAATGGGGTGGGGGTTATGAACAAATACAGTACGGTACAATAACGTGTATCAATGTCAGTTTCAGAATAAAACCCCTTATTTTATGTAAGTAAAAGCATTTCCGAACGACTTATGCTTTTGGCTGACAGCTCTACCTTGATACGTTACGTTCCGTTCTCAGATCACACTATTCGAAAGAGATGTGTAGGGTGTATCATTTTAGGGATGAGAGACAGTGAACGGAATTCAAACTTCACAGAACTTTGAATGTGAGAAAAACTTAGCAAGTAGTTCTCAACCTCAGCTGCACATGAGCCTCAAACTCAGCTAAAACATCAGCCAGCAGTGGTGGTACATGCCTGTGACCCTAGCAGTTGGGAGGTTGGGGCAGATTGCCATGATTTTGAGGCCGGCCCGTGCTACATATGGGTTCCAGGCTGGGCTACAGTGTGAAACCCTGTCTCAGGAAAATCAAAAGTAGCCAGTCAATAAAACAAACCAAGAAAATCAGAATTCTTAAAAAGAAAGGGAAAAAACCCCAACCTCTGGCCTCAGGTATCTTGTCTTCATTGATCTGGGATGTGGTTTCAAAGTTCCTCTTCAGGTGATTCACATGTGCAGTCAGTGCTAAAAGCCATTGATCTAGGCAGCTTCCTGAGGTCACCCATAAATACAATAATTCACAGAGAAAAAGAATGCCAGACATGGATTTTTTTTTAAATCTTAATTTTTTTTTTGTTTTGTTTTTTTGTTTTTTTCCGAGACAAGGTTTCTCTGTGTAGCTTTGGTGCTTGTCCTGGAGCTCACTCTGTAGACCAGGCTGGCCTCGAACTCACAGAGATCCTCCTGGCTCTGCCTCCCAAGTGCTGGGATTAAAGGCGTGCGCCACCACCGCCCGGCTGGATTTTTTTTTTATCTTTTTTTTTGTTTGTTTGTTTGTTTTTTGTTTTTTTGTTTTTTTTTCCGAGACAAGGTTTCTCTGTGTAGCTTTGGTGCTTGTCCTGGAGCTCACTCTGTAGACCAGGCTGGCCTGGAACTCACAGAGATCCGCCTAGCTCTGCCTCCCTTTAGTCCTCTGGGATTAAAGGTATGTGCCATCACCGCCCAGCCAAAAATCTTAATTTTCTTAACACTTGAAAGTTTGAGGCTGGAAGATTTTGATTCTGGGGTCAGTCTGTGTTACATAATAAGACCTAATTTTTAAAAATAATATAAAAGTTATCTCTGATGGTGTATGCTTGTCACCACAACACTTAGTGGAGAATCAGAGGAATTCAAGTTTGTTTTGTCTATATCATGAGTTCGGGGCCAGTATGATGGCTGCATAAAACCATGTTTTATCACTAGTCCCTAATGAAATAAATAAAAACAAACAAGTGTTAATTTGAATCTGCTCTCCTAATGAAATAAATAAAAACAAACAAGTGTTAATTTGAATCTGCTCTGCATCATTTATTGATTTTGTTTGTTTGTTTTTCTGAGACAAAGTTTCTTTGTGTAACCCTGGCTGTCCTGGAACTCAGAGATCCGCCTGCCTCTGCCTCCTGAGTGCTGGGAATAAAGGCATGTGCCACCACTGCCTGGCTCATTTATTGATCTGAAGAACTTGCTCACCTTTTCTATGCTTCAGCTTCTTCAAGTTTGTTGAAAAGAAGACAGACTGCTTGATTCATGGAAGAGATTTTTTTTCCCCTGACAGGAATAGAGAAATTGATAATCAATCATGAGTAAATCATCCAGGTAAGCCAAGAAGAGCTAGGCAGTCATTTAAGGCTATAATTAGGTGGGCTCAGTGTCATGCCTCTAATCTCAGCACTTGGGAGGTAGAATCAGGAGGATAAGGGGTTCAAAGTCAGGATGGGTTACAAGAGACCCTGCCTCAAAAAAACAATCCATTAAAGTTACCAAAGAACACTTGTACATGAAAATGATTTTCTTTCTTTGTTTGTTCACAAATAGGACTTTTTTTTTTTTTTTTTTTTTTTTGGTTTTTCGAGACAGGGTTTCTCTGTGTAGCTTTGCGCCTTTCCTGGGACTCACTTGGTAGTCCAGGCTGGCCTCGAACTCACAGAGATCCGCCTGGCTCTGCCTCCCGAGTGCTGGGATTAAAGGCGTGCGCCACCACCGCCCGGCACAAATAGGACTTTTTATTTGTTCCTATTAAAAGTCTGGAATTTAAACAGATTCTTGGACTAGTGGTTCATGTCCGTCAGCTCGTTCAATTTTTTTTTTGTTTTTTGTTTTTGTTTTTGTTTTTCGAGACAGGGTTTCTCTGTGTAGCTTTGCGCCTCTCCTGGAACTCACTCTGTAGACCAGGCTGGCCTCGAACTCACAGAGATCCATCTGCCTCTGCCTCCCGAGTGCTGGGATTAAAGGCGTGCACCACCACTGCCTGCAGCTCATTCAATTTTAACACCTGTCTTGTTACTAGTAGTTTTTCCAGAACCTTCACCATGGAGCTCCACGAATTTTCTCCGTTCAAACTTGGATTTCTTCAGCACTTTTACTTTCCTAACAAAGACACTGTGAAATGGATAAATGGAAGAGCAAGCCTTTTCTATGTCTTTCCCAGTGTTGTCGAGAAACAATTTATTTTTAAAAAAAATTTTTTTTCTGGGGGTGGTGGTGAACGCTGAAAGGTCAGAGAAGCAGAACAAACCACAGCTACCTCACCTTGGGAATTCCTCAGCTGATCCTGTTTGCTCAGACTGGAAGCCTCTGAGTCCTCATCCAGAATGAATCTCAGCTGAACTGCTGCTAAAAAAACCTAAAAGCTTAACCAGGCTCAGGTTCTTACGCCTTATATACTTTTCTGCTTCCTGCCATCACTTCCTGGGATTAAAGGCGTGGGTCACCATGCCTGGCTGTGGAAACAATTTATTAACCACTTCCTTCAAGTCATTTGTCTGCACTTCTCAGGTCATGAGCTCCATCATCATCTCCCGGATCTGCTGGACCTGCTGATGCACACAGGACTTCTGTGTGTCTGGTTGTTTCAGGTTTTAGTGAAACCAGCATAAAACAGATGAAGCAAATAACCGTCAGTCGCCTTGACATCAACATGACTTTCAATCATGCTCTGCCTCTTTTTGACCATGGAACACATTTTGTCCAAGGTAAGATCCATGCCCTGGAAGCTAGTCAGACGGTTTTTGCCCTGAATATCTTCAGTAATTACCTGAAAATTTCTAAATGCCACTTTGCCATTCCGTAGATCAGCAAAACTCACTTTAAACACACGGCCCTTGCGGCCGTGAGATGCAGTTTTGGTTCCCTGAGTCCTGATGACTACTGATTTCCCAGTGTTTCTAACAATGAACAGGACTGGAGCTTTCTCATCATGCCAACCTGTCTTAGGAAATGCGTCAGCTACTCTCTTCTCGCTGCGTTTCATCAGGCATCTGTTCTTGCTGACTGCCATGGTACTGCCCAGAGAGCCAAAAGGACGGAAGTACCTTGTACAATGTTGAGTCTCGATTTTTACTGGTTTTGTTCATTAAAAAGCCTCTTCAGTTGGGTGTATCATAATCCTCTTGTACTAAGGCAGAGGATGGCAATTCAACACCACCTTCCTGCCTCGGTCTCCCCAGTGCTGGGACTATAGGCATCTAGTCTCCAAGTTTTCTTTAGTTTGTTTTGGTTCTTTAGTTTATATTTAATTTGTTTCTGTTCAAAATACATTAATAAAACGGTACCCGTAGAGAAATAATAATATTTTGTTTCATAAACACAAATGTTATTGGGAGGAGAAGGTAGAAAGGTTGCTGTAAGTTCAAGGCCAGCCTGGACAGCTATGGAGATTCTATAGCTCAGTGTAGACTGCTGGCCTTCCATGTTCTACCACGGTTCAGGGCCCAGGATTCAACCCCCAGTCCTGCAAGAATAAAAACGGTAACAACAGTAACAAAACACATATACACAAATGCTAGTTTGTTCATAAACGATTTAACTGAATGGGAATGTTCTTTTCAAAATTGAAATGTGTTTGATTTTTTTTTTTTTTCCTGAGACAGAGTCTCACTATATAGACCTGGCTGGAACTCTGTATGTAAACCAAGCTGGCCTTGAAGTCATATAAACCTACCTCCTCTGTGTCTGTGTGTGATGAAAGGGATGCACCACCGTGCTGAGTTTTCTCTATTGTTTTTGAGACACTCTTGCCTAGATTGGCTTTGACTTTGCAGTGATCCTCCTGCCTCACCCTCCCAAGTACTGGCATTACAAGTTTTAGCCACCACTCCTGGCTTTAAGCTTTACTGAAAAAAACTTGTTTCCAATATTCCAGTCACAGAAGAACAAGCACCACTTCATCCCACTCTCGTAAATGTAGTGTAAAAAGTTGAATTCGTAGTCATGGAGATTAGAATGGTCATGACCGGAAACTGGGGAGAGTAGGAGGGACTGGGGTGGGAAAGGCTGATCAAGAGACTATGTTGTCGTTAAGAACAAGAAGCCCTACTGTGATGGTGTAAGATGGTGGCTGGTAAGACTCAGTTGCTGAAAATGCCCCATATCTTGGTACATAAGGAAATTCAACTGAAACAAGGCAGGAAGCATCCATCCTCCTTGCTGGCCAGCCCTCAAAGTACGAGAGCTCTGTAGGGTGTTGGGGGAGAATTGTCCTCCACATCCTACTCAGCCGTGAATCCTTTGTGCAACAATACTGACTGGCCAGGCAAGAGGAGCCCACTGGTGCCACGGTGGCAATTCTGAGAGTCACCAACCGTCTGAGTGGAATGTATGCCTGCTGCACAGGAGGGAATTCGTGCCTGATACTGTAAACCTGGCCAAAAGGATACGGCTCGGGAGGACATGGGCCCCACTGCGGAAGCTGCTGCTGGTGCTTTGTTAAACAGACCTGATGTACCTATCAGATTGCCTACTAGATAACTGTTTATGTCCATAGTGTAGTGTTGCTTGCTGTCCGCTTTGGTCAGAGAAGCGTCTATCTGCAGTGACTGTAGTCTCATAATGACTGTGAGCACCAACCATCAACAGGACATCTATATTACCTCCTCCAAGGCTATCCCAGAGAATATCATGGAAGAATCTAAGATCCTGGGAAGGAGAGGGAGAGGATGGGACAGACTTCCCGGTATGGCATGGTATGGCTAATGGCACACTTGAACTCCCAGCAGTCATGATTACCTGCATGAGATTGGGTCTGCTAATACCCTGTCATGGAGGTGGAGAGGGGCTCACGTATTTCTCCCCTTCCAAATGTATAGGCAGTTAACGATTGAAAGGGGAAGGACAGGCATGTTTTAAGGGTCATAGCTGCTGGTAAGGTGTCCACATTCCTGTAAACAACCCTAATGAAACTCACTGTGTCACAAAAAAATTAAAAAAAAAAAAAGGCAAGAAAGTAGAAGGGGGCCTAGCTGAAAAAGGAAATCAGTGAAAGGGGGATTAAGAGAAGGTAACCGAGGGCAAGTATGGTTGAAAAAATATTATGTACATATTTGAAAATGTCAAAATGAGACCGATTGTTATATACCACTAATATGACAATAAAAAGTTCAATTAAAAATTATTCCTCAGAAGGAATCAAGAAAATAAAATGTTTCATCTGTAGTATGGTTTAGTAGCTGACTAAATTGTTACTACTTGGAAGTGTTTTGATTATATTAAAACTTATCTTACCTTTTATTTTTTTAAAAAACAAGATGCCACTATGTAACCTTGGCTATCCTGGAGCTTGATATGTAGACCAGGCTGGCTCTGATATGCATCAGCTTGTGCCTCCCGAGTGCTGGGGTCAAGGGCATACTTAAATTTTTTAAAATTAACGTTTTATTTGGTGTGTGTGTGTGTGTGTGTGTGTGTGTGTGTGTGTGTGTGTTCAGAGGACCACTTGTAGGAGTAAGGTCTCCTTCCATCATGTGGATTTCAAGGATTGAATTCAAGTCAGGGGTGGTGGCAAGTGCTCTAACAACTGAGCCATCTCAACCAGCCCCCAAATTGACCTATTTTTAAAAAGTAGCATGATATACGAAGTTTAAAATTCTCACTATCAGTGATTATGTTCTGGCCATTGTTAACTGTTTTATACTACAATTATTCTTTAATAATTTATTATTGGGCCTGGGAAGATGGCTCAGTGGATAAAAAGCTCTTGCTCTGTAAGCATAAGTACCAGAGTTCGAATCTTCAGTCAGCACCCAAGTTAAAACGCCTGGTGTGGTTTCAAGTATTGCTAGCTCCATACATTGGGTCACACCTGTAATCCTACCCCTATCCACTATCCTGGGAGATGGAGGCTGGAGAATAATTTCAAGATCATCCTGAGCTACACAGTGAATGTGAAGCCAGCCTGGGAACCCAGCCTGAAATAAAGATTGAATGTATTACTTGTCAAAGCCTAGGCCTAGGATGACCTAGAATTTATGACAATTCTTCTGCCTCATCAGCTTCATCCGTTTTGGGATAGGTGTGAGCCACCATGTCTCGATGGTGGCGTCACAATTTTTTAAATTACAAAATAAAAACAGTGTACTATCATATGCTGTTGTAGCAACTTCTTTTAACTTTCTTGTTTTTCCACCTTGTGTTTACTTTTGCCCTTATTTGATATTTAAAGTTTCATCTTACTGTAACCTTAACTTTTTTTTTTTTTTTTTTTTTGGTTTTTTGAGACAGGGTTTCTTTGTGTAGCTTTGGGTGTTCTGGAACTCACTCTGTAGACCAGGCTGGCCTGGAAATCACAGAGCTCCACCTGCCTCTGCCTCCCGAGAGCTGGGTGGGATTAGAGACATGTGCCACCGCCGCCCAGTTTATGATTTTAACCTTTAACGCTATCCGTTTAATACAAAAAGGTTTCCTGGGCCAGCAAGATGGCTTAGCAGGTAAAGGTGCTGGCTGCCAAGCTTGATGTTTGATACCAAGGACCCGCATGGTGGAAAAGAATCGACTCTGGCGAGTTGTCCTCTGACCTCTCTAACGCGCACACACACACACACTAAATGAAAAAGTATTTAAAAACAAAAGCAAAACCCAACTAGGTTTCCTTATTGTGCGTCGAGCCCAGAGGTCAACTTAAGGGAGTTGCTTTTCTCCTTTCACTCCATGGGTTCTGGGGATGGGGCGCGGGTGCTCACCCTGGGCGGCAGAGCCATCTCGTCCGCCCCGATCCTCTTTTCCTAAGAAATGTGGGTGGTTCTCACGAGACTTACGAAGGGGAAGCGTTTAAACGCTCAAAAAGGAGGGCTTAGGAGCGAACCCACGACGAGAAAAAGTGCGGGCTACTTTGAGACTGGCGGATCCTAGGGCACTCCCGACCTCCCACGTGTCTTCCAGGAAAACTGGAGGAGGAAGTCGGGAGGCGACGGGGGTAAAAAAGGAGACCCAGGCGCTGGGAGTCTGGGAACAAGCCTTGCAAGCCTGGGTGGGGGCGTTGGTCTCGAGGGCCGACAAAGCCCACCCCGGGGCAGCTCTGCTCCCCCGCCTGCAGAGGGGGGAGCGGAGGAGAGAAAGCGGGGAGACCCTCGGGGAGCGACAGGTGGGCGCCCGGCCAGCCCCGCGCCCGCGGCTTCCGCGAGAGAGGCGCGCCTGCGCGAGCCCTGCGAGCCGCCGTAGCCCCGCCCCCTTCCCGCCCCCTCCCCCGCCGCCGGCGCGTGGCGCCCGTGACGTTCGGCGCGCCGGCCACTCTCCTTCCAGAGGTCGCGCTCTTCCCGAACGGGCGGCCCGAGCTGCGCACGCGCGGGTCGGGAGGGGAAGTGAGGCGGTTTCCTCGGCGCCTTTTCCGGCAGCGGCGGTCGCGGCGGCAGAGCTGGGAGGAGGAGGAGGAGGAGGAGGAGGAGGTGGTGGAGGAGGCCGGAGGGAACCCGCGCTTTGGGGCGGCGGCTGGAGGTAACCTCACGGGCCGATCCCGCAAGGCGGGCCCGCGTCGGCCTCGGCGAACCCTCGGCGTCCCGGCGGTTAACTCCCTTCTTCCCTCTCTCTGTGTGTCCCTGCAGGCGGCGGCGGCAGCGGCAGCAGCAGCAGCAGCAGCAGCACCGAGTTCCCGCGAGGATCCATGACCTGAACGGGGCGCGGAGTCGCGCGCGCGCGATCCTCGTCGGGTGGCCGGGGTCGGTCGGGGCCGAGTCCCCGGGCGCTCGCAGGGCCGAGGCGGGAAGGGCCGCCGTTGACCCGCCGCGTGGCCGAGGCGGCGGCGGCGGCGGTGCTGTCGGCGGCGGCGGCGGCGGCGGCGGCGCCCGCGGGGGGGAAGGGCAGTTCCGGGCCGGCCGCGCCTCGCCTCGTCTCAGCAGGGCGGCGGCTCTCCCGGCGCAGACGCAGGGCCCGGGCGGCGGGCGATGCCCGAGTGAGCGCAGGCCGGGCCCCTGCCCCCTAGCAGGCAGCTTCCGCGCAGGCCGCTGGGCGTCCTCGCGGCGGGGCGGCTTCGTTCCGATCCCGGCGGCGGCGGCGGCAGCGGCAGCGGTGGTGGTGTAGGCAGAGGGGACCCGGGACACCTGAATGCCCCCGGCCCCGGCTCCTCCGACGCGATGGGGAAGGTGCTATCCAAGATCTTCGGGAACAAGGAAATGCGGATCCTCATGCTGGGCCTGGACGCAGCCGGCAAGACCACGATCCTGTACAAGTTGAAGCTGGGCCAGTCGGTGACCACCATTCCCACGGTGGGTTTCAACGTGGAGACGGTGACTTACAAAAACGTCAAGTTCAACGTGTGGGATGTGGGCGGCCAGGACAAGATCCGGCCGCTCTGGCGGCATTACTACACCGGGACCCAGGGTCTGATCTTCGTGGTGGACTGCGCCGACCGCGACCGCATCGACGAGGCCCGCCAGGAGCTGCACCGCATTATCAATGACCGGGAGATGAGGGACGCCATAATCCTCATCTTCGCCAACAAGCAGGACCTGCCCGATGCCATGAAACCCCATGAGATCCAGGAGAAACTGGGCCTGACCCGGATTCGGGACAGGAACTGGTATGTGCAGCCCTCCTGTGCCACCTCTGGGGACGGACTCTATGAGGGGCTCACATGGTTAACCTCTAACTACAAATCCTAATGGGCATCCTCCACCCATCCCCCGGAAAGAGAGAAATCAAAGACCCATTCATAGGATTATCGCCACCGTCATCAACCTCTTTCAATTGCCACTTTCTTTTTTGAATCTGAACTCTGGAGTTACAGTTCTACGGTTTAGTGGGGTTGGGGTTTTCTTTGTTTCCTTTTTTTTTTTTTTTTTTTTTTTTTTTGCTTTGCGTTAGGATGCTCTGATCTGATATTTGACACGAATACAGTGCTAGATGCTCTTGTGACTTCCAGCAAACGGGGTGGGGTAATAGCAGCTCTTGGTAAAATCCTTTATAATAATGGTTTGATTTTTCTATTTCGAGAGAATCTTTTTTTCCCATGTATGCCTTTTTCCTTTTTGCCCAGTTTCTTATCACTTGCTGTAGATGGCTTATTTTGCATTCATGCAGACTGTGTTGCAAGTCTGTTTCATCTAGTAAACTGAAAATGATTGCTTAATCAAACTGCCGTTTGTCTTTTATGTTTAAGGCCTTCCCCCCTTCCTTGTTAGCGCTAACTTTAGCAATTTCAAATGTGACCTTTTATATCCAAGACCAGTATGGTTAACTTAGCCCACAGTGGCAAAGTAATGAGTAATACCAGTGTAATGTTCCAGTTGCACATCAGTGTGTTAAACAGGTAATGTAAGAAATCCCTTGAAGTGTCAGCTATTAACGTGCATGAGTAGGAGTAAAACTCAAGTTCCCCGCCGTAGCTAACTTACGCTGCAGAAAACAACTGTAACCTGTACAAGGGTGCATATCTTTTACACTGCAAAGTTGGGGACTTTGCTATCTCCCTCTCTTCTTACCTTTAAAAATAGACTCTTTCCAGAAAATGGAGCAATAATGGTGTACGCCACACACAGGTGAAATATCTGTAGATATTTAAGTGACTTTCGGGCAAAATTGGAATATGTTACGCTGTTTCAAATATCTTACAACCAGTAGCTTTAAAATTACTAAACATTTACTTTGTTCACTAATAAAACATTCAAAAAGTCAAATTATATGCACCTTTTACCTAGCTGGAAAAAAAAATACACATTCCTGTTTTCACATTACAGCAACTGATTAAACTGAAGATATATGACTTTTTTTTTTTTAATGAGTGATCTACATCTCCATGAATTAAAACACTGGAAAAGATGGTTTATTTAAAAGAAGATATTTAGTTTTGCTTGATTGTAGGATTAACTCATGCAAATAGCTATCCTGTTGGTTCAGTCTACAGTATCTCCTTTAAGGAAGGAAATGTGCTGAATGAATGAAGCAGACTGGAGGGACAGTTAAAGGGGAGTAGGATGCAGAGGAAGAACCTACAGATGACAATGAATGTAAATTTATTCTTCTTTAAGGGTAAGCATTGTGCTCACTGGTGATACCCAGATCTTAACAAGATGAGCTGGTTAGGACCAGTTACTAGATTGAGACCACTATGGTAATATATTGAACCAAATGTTAATGTTTATTCAGAGTTGTGAAGCAGCATCTGGTTCTTATGTAGCCTTAAGGATTAATGTAGTGATCCTCAAGGAATTAAACTTAGGGAATTTCAGAAATGTAGACTGCAAGGGCAGTATACAGGAAAAGGTGGAGTGGTTTTGCTTATGAGGGTGTCTGAAAATTAAAATCAAGCCGGATATCATGGTATAGTTGGACAGTATTGGTCCTTCATGTTTTGGCCATATTGTATAATGGAGCTTTTTACCAAAGATGTATGAGAAACAGAAGGCTATACAAAAATGAACTGTAAGTAAAGCTAACTTAAAGCAGATGAGAAAAGGTGCTATGTTGTAGGCTCCTATTGGTGCAGAGGGATTTTTGAATTCAAGATGCAACTCAAGCCTAAAGTTCTCATCTTCACATTCATAAAAATATCTCTAGAAATGAGGCTGATTCACATTTAAGAACATAGTTGCTTTTTAAAATTCCCAAAGCTCCAGCATAAATGTAATTCTTAGTGTTTTAAATGATTGCATTTTAAGGTACATAAATATGGTTATACGAATATCAATGCTATAGTAACATCCTGAAACAAAATAAGCACAAAGGTATAAATGCCTAAACTGGAGGAAACTTGAAACCCTCTTGTTGATTCTTAAACGTAGTATTCTGACTTGTGACAGACAGATTGTGTGTGTCTTAAAAATAACTGGGGGCATAGTTAAAATTTTATACAAGTGATTGCTATTACTGAATGTTGCAGGTGAGATGGGTTATTTTTAGTTTATTTGAAATGTCTGAAAAGATGGGAGGGGGGAAACTGAAATTTGAAAAACCCTAAACCTTTTGGAAAGAAACTGTAATTTTCACTTACATTTCTTTAAGAGTATATATAAAAGGTTTATAATTGATGTAGTTAAATTGAACCATAACATTGGTGATTATGAAGCAGGAAATTAGAGCCTGCAGAAAAAGTTATAATGGAAGAATTAAAAAAAATAAGGTCCTAAAGATTTTGTCTAATTGCATCAATTTCTGTACTTGTGTGAATTTATAAACTTGCAGTAAGTTTTGAATGAGGTTAATCTTGTCTAATATAAGTAAATGAGTCTGTAGACTGTGATCCCCCTCCCCCAGCTAACAAGTGCAGTCCTTGGAATTGTTCTTTATGGTTGTAGTGTTGCTAAGCACTGACATGCAGAAAATAAAGGAATTACACAGTGCAGTTTCTCACGTTACGTTACTTGGAGTAGATAAGTGGGATGTGCTGGTATCTTGGGCCATGTTACTCTCCAGGGATATATGGTAAAAAGTGAATTTGAGACTCGCCTGACTTTCATAAAAGATAAAAAAGAATTTTCCCCCCTAATTAGTGGCTGTTTAAGGTATTTCCTGTTTTAATTTCACTAAGCTGTGTTTTGTGACAACAGAGGGTAGGAACAGTTGAAGGTATTTGTCTCCCCTCCCCTGGTGAAGACAGGGCAAGGGCTCCACCACATGCTGGCTGGATCCTTGACCTTTTTTGCTTTGGTTTTTATTTTGAGATAGGGACTTGATTAGTTGCTCAGGTGAACTTTGAACTTGTGATCCTTGTTTCATCCTCCTGAAGTAGTAGGGGTTACAAGCCTGTGCGACCATCTCCACCTCAGGAGTCTATCCTGCATTTTTCAAATTACAGCCCTAGCATTTTGAAATTTAAAAATTGTGTTTGTAAGGAATTGATTGGTTTGCAGAGTCCTTTTTTAGTTGTCTTACTCTTTAATAGTAGAGTTGAATTTTAAAATTTTTAGAGTTCAAAGTTGCTTGTTTAATAATAAGGACAGAATTATAGCCATGTAAAAGATAAAATTGTGGATGAATAATTTAAAATCATTTAAATATTCTTGTAAGCATTCCTTATACTAATCCGTCAAGTTTTTTGTAGTTTGATTCTATTCTGTCTTGATGTGATACATAGTATGATTTAGATCACACATTAAGGCTGGGTTTGTTAGTGCCTACCTGTAATCCCAGCACTTGAGAATTGGAGGCAGGGGGAGAAGTTTGAGGTCAGCCTGGTCTATATGAGACCCTGTTTTAACTAACCAGCCAATAAAGCTCATCTTGATACTTTGCTAGTGTATCTATTACTGTGACTTACTGAGATGTCCAGGGTCAGTTTCTCAGTGTTAACAGTAGAAAATATTTTCTAATGGTTTGTAATGCTTTCAACAGAAATTGAGCCACCTTAGTCTGAATAGTGATACTTTACCACATTCCAGTTATTCATTCTCATATCCCCCCCCCCCCCCCCCCCCCCCCCCCCGTGTGTGTGTGTGTGTGTGTGTGTGTGTGTGTGTGTGTTTGCGTACACAGCTTGTAGTCAGATAAGTCTTGTTTCTTAGACGTAATAATTATATCTGTAAAACAATATGTAGCAATTTTAAATATTTTTCATATCAGACTAATCACTGAACATAATATTTGGAGCCTAGCTGTCAATAGAGTAGCATTTTGCTTGTTTAATTAAATGGTAGACTATAGAAGTGATAATATTCAGAAGTTTATATTATTGAAATATTATGAGAAGGAGCTGCAAAAAAAAAAAAGCAAAGTAACTTACTGCTTTGCCAAACTTTAAAGCTGCCGAACTAGTTGAACTGGCAGGGAACACTTGTGGATAAGATCAAAGAAAGTAGAACTGGTCTGTAGAGGGACTTAGGAATTATAATTGAAATTTGTTCATTATATTAACTAAAGTAATGGTATGCTTCAAGAGAATTAGACTAAGAGCAAGCTCACTTTGTGGGATGATAAGAAATATTTAAAATTTTTAATTTTGATAGTTTTAATATGTAATCCAGATTAGTTTTGATTTTGTAATCCTGTCTCAGACATATCTAGAAAAAATGCTTTAACTTTTAAAACCCTCCCTTTATTTAAAATGTCTTATGACTACTTGAACAACTTTCAATTACTTGTCAATTTTGTCTTTGAGCATTTTTTTTAACATGTTGGATTATTTCACATAGAGTACACACTTCCCCTGCGGTATCTGTTGTATAAGTTTGAGGGTAGATTGATTTATTGAGAACCTAATATTCCTGGAACTGTTTCTGTGAAGTGCAAAACAACAAATGTCTGCCTTCGTGGACATACACGGGTGGGTGGGTGGAGAACAAAGATCAGATGGTAAGTATAAATATTGGTGACACACTATTGCACAGTATGTTACATAAAAGGGAATGGAAGGACGTTCAAAAGGCTTCACCAAGGTTATGTTGGACAAACGGATGAAGGAAAAAAATAGTGCAGTTGGTACTATAACAAAAAGATAGAGTGTAAAAGCTGGACTGGGAGACAGGAGCAAGGGCAAATCTAGCTGCGGCCTGTTTTTACAGTGGTGCTAAGAATAGTTTTGAATGTTTTCAAAGGAGTGTTAAAGATTGTAGGAAAATGGGCTGGGGATGTAGCTCGGTAGTAGAGTACTTGCCTGGCGTATGTATGCAAGGCCCTGGGTTTGATCCCTATCCCTGGAGGAAAAAGATTGTGTAAGAAACAGTGTGGCACAGGTACAGTATATGACCTGAAAATGCATATTTACCATGTGGCCCTTTATGGGAAATAGTGACTCCATGTCTAAAGCCAACATTTTCAAAGACTATTGTTAAGCAAATTTGAATCAAAATTTTGAGAAACAGTCCTTATATAATTTACCACATTTCTATGTAACTTCTGGGATTCCAGGCTAACCTTGGAGGTTTTGTGGTTCTGTTGGTTGGTGTGTTTGTTTTTTAATACAGGCTCTGTGTAGCTCAGCTAGACCTCAGATTTATTGTGACCCTCTTGTCTCTGCCCCCCAAGTGTTGAGATTACAAGTGTACACCAATAAAGCCTGCTTTATTGACATTTTTCTACATGTAAATATGTGAAACCAGAGGTTTTCAGTTCCATTTCCTGAAAAATTTGTGAATTATTTAAGATGGCTATTTTTATGGTGGTCTAATCTTTGGATTTAAATGTGTTTCTCTGTTAAAAAGCACACTTCCCTTTAGATAGCCTAGATTAGTTTGGAATAGGCTCAGATAACATCATTCAGTTGTGGCCTTTTTTTTTTTCGTGGCATTACTGTAATCAGTTCTGAATTCTATTTTTCATATTATGGAACTTTGCAAGAGGAAAAGTTTTATTGACATAGCAACTAATATATTTTGTTTCCTCCAGTATTACCCTGTTCCATATAAACTAGGAAAAATAATTGATTCCACATGTGAATTTCTCTTGCCTGGAAAGTTGTCCTATACTAATATAACAGGATGTGGGAACTAAACAAGTGTGGTTAAGAGGAATTATGGAAGTAAGGTGGTTTTAGTTTTGTTTTTCAGACAGGGAGGGTCTCACATAGTGTTGCCCAGGCTGGCCTTGCCCTCAATAATCCTCCTGCTTCAGCCACCCGAGGGCTGGGTTGCGGATATAAATTATCACACCTAGCTGGAAGTTAGTTCTGTGAAGGAGATTTACAAATGAGCACTTAGCACTTTAAATCACATTTATTTTATTATATGTATGTGTGGGTCCATGAGTGCCCAGGCCTGTATGTCAGGGGAAGACTTGTGTGAGTGGGTTCCCTCCTTCCACTTTGTGGGACCCAAGGATAAAACTCAGGTTCTCAGCCTTGGTGCCATGGGCCTTTTCCAGCTGAGCTATTTTGCTGGCCCCCCACAAGTGAACTTTTAAAAAGTGAAAAACTTGTAGTTTATAGGCTGTGTGAAACTCATTATTGATGAGCAAGAAGTTTTCTATTATAGCTGAATAGACTGAGGAAGAAGATCACAGCATGTGAGAGGAAAACAACCAAATATTTTGGTTATAGAAGTGGGATGTAGATATTTGAGTTTATTACAATATGATAATCAGCTGGGGATACAACTCCCTAGCAGGGTACTTACTTGCCTAGCATGGGCAAGGCCCTGGGTTTGATCCCCAGCATTGAGAAAAAGTTCGTGAATAGGTATAGGTTGCAGTTGGACTTAAAGAGATTAATATTAAGAAGCATTCTAATAATCACATTTGCTGAATGTCTGCTGTATGTCTGACATTGTTCTAGGCATGTAATACATATAAATTCTGAGTGGCCTCCCAACAGCCTTGGCAGACAGGCTCCCATTTTATAGTTGAAAAAATGGGCATAGAGAGGTTCATGTTAATCTCTGGACTGAGGTTTTAGATTCAGGAGGTCTGTCCCTTACTATGAATGTGACTAGATGACAGTTATTATTACTTTTAATATTTTTTAGTATTTTGTTTAAAAACTTGCTTGCTTTGAATAGTTTCCCATAATTTTCTAATAGATTATTTTGAGTCCCTGTAGAATGATACTAGAAACAGCTTCTGTAAAAGTCAGATGCTGGGCCCCGTGTAGTGGCTCATATACTGCAGTCCTAACATGTGGGGGTCTAAACCAGGACTGCTACAAATTCCAATCCAACCAAGACTGTTTCATGAAACAAATAAAAGTGCTGGTAAGCCAGCATGGTGACTCGGCCTTTAGTCCCAGCACTCAGGAGGCAGAGGCAGGCAGATCTCCGGGTTAAAGGCTAGCCTGGTCTACAGAGCCAGTTCCAGGACAGCCAGGGGTACCCAAAGCCTGCTGGAAAAAAACAACAAAATATAAAAGTGCCAGTAGGATGCTCAGTGGATAAAAGTGCTTGTCACCAAGCCTCGTGAGTTAGATCCCCAGGACTCACATTGTGCAAAGGGAGTCCAATTTGGGTCCTGAAGATTTTTGTATAAATGAAAACAATGGACCAAGACAGCTCAGAGAAAGAATTCTTATCTAGTATTTATGAGGCCCAGGGTTCCATCCCCACCACCATGAAATGAATAAATAAATAACGAAAAAGAAATTACTAACAGCCTTTTTATACAAAATCTTCATGATCTAGATGTATTATATGACATTTAAAGCGCGTCTCAATGTGAACTATCCACATTCTCCTGGAAGTAGTATCCAAGTAGCTAGTGGCTGACGTGCAGGACAGTGCCTGCCTTCCATAAGATGAGATGATTTCTTGGACCAGAGAGGTGGCCCAGTGGTTATGGGGGCATACATATACTTCCAGAGGACCTGGGTTTGGTTCCCAGCAGCCGTACTGTATGGCTTATCTGCCTGTAGCTCCAGGAAATCCCACACTTCTGGGCTCTGTGGGCACCTGCACTCACATGCACATACATGCAGAGGAGACATACATACTGAACATTTAAAAAAACATTTTTTTTAAAGGTGATTCTAGCTTTGGCTGTCCTGGAACTCACTACACCAGGCTGGCCACAAACCCACAAAAATGGAGTGCTGGGATCAAAGGCATGTGCCACCACCTCTCAGTTTCTAATTCCATTCTTAAACTTTTATAAGGATTAGAGTGTTCAAGTTGAGAAAATTCAGGTGTGGTGAATTTTCAAGACCACAGATGCTGGCCTGTGAGCCAAAATACGTCCACTGCTTGTTTTTGTAGATAAGAATTTATCAAAATGTACCTGCAGGTGTTCATTTCTACATTATATGTGGCTCCTTTGGAGTTTTGTATTACATTGTATTTTGTGTATATGTGTCCAGAGCTCATGCAAGGTCAAAGAACAACCTTTGGAAGTCCGTTCCCTCCCTTCCACCATGTGGGTCCCAGGAATCAAACTCAGGTAGTTCTTCAGGCGTGGCAGCAAGCACGTTCACCTGCTGAGCGATCTCACCAGTCCCAGTAGGAACGGTTTAGAAATGACACTAGAGTGACTGGGACTTTCCTGAGATGATTTTGTAAATGACATAGTTAGAGACTAGTCTGCAGTGAAAGAGAAGGCAGGGTGGGGTGGGAGGGTAAGCTACTAGCAGAGATATCCCCAAAGCTGAAGACGCTGGGAAGTGGTAGCTAGAGAGGACATGTGGGTGGAAGTCATAGAGACACTTTAATACGCCAGGGGCCTTGAATTCTCAAGCTATTTTCTCTTAAAAGTATTGTAGGGATTGGCAGTTTGGGTGGAGTAGAAGATGAGGAACATGAGTTCGTCATAGTTTCTTTGAGGTAAGGGAAAATTAGAAGAAACCATTTGAAAAATGTTGCCTTTATTCCTTGTCCTTTTCATTTGTTTTATTTTTGCTTTTGCATTGTTTAGGTCTCCTGGAGTTTTCTGTGGTGACCACACCCAAGTAATTCTAGTCCCACAGCAATTATATATGCAAACTGTGATATCCTCCCAAAAATGTACAAAGTAGGTTACAGGTTGGTAGCCCGAGACTAAGACAGCAAGTCATAGCAATGACTACTAGTTAACACTAGACTCCAATTTTCTGTATGTTTATCATTCAGGTAGTGCAATATAAAAGTTAATCATGCTGATTGACTTAGTCTCTCTCTCTTTTTTTTTTCTCTCTCTCTTTCAAGACAGGGTTTCTCTGTGTAGCCCTGCTGTCCTGGAACTCACTCTGTAGTCCCGGCCGCCTGCCTCTACCTCCACCTCTTGAGTTCTGGGATTAGAGGTGTGTGTCACCACCTCCCAGTTTAACTTCATCTCTTAACTAATATAAAATTACCAATTAAAAAAAATCTATTCTACTAGCTGGGCAGTGGTGGTGCACGCCTTTAATCTCAGCACTCAGGAGACAGAAACAGGTGGATTTCTGTGAGTTCAAGGCCAGCCTGGTGGTCTACAGAGTGAGTGTCAGGACAGCCAAGGCTACATAAAGAAACCCTGTCTCAATAAAAAAAAAAAAAAAAAAAAAAAAAAAAAAAAAAAAAAAAAATTCTACTTACGTGCGTATGGGGTGTGTGTGTGTCTGTGTCTGTTGAGACAGGGTCTCACTCTGTAGCCCTAGCTTGCCTGAGATTAGATAGATATGTAGACCAGGTTGTCTTGGAACTCACAGAGAATCTCCTGCCTCTGCCTTCCAAACAGAACAATGGGGTTAAAATTGTGTACCAGCACACTTGCTCCTCTTTCTCTTACATTTTATATGAAACTTCTCTTTTTTTAGAAAAATATCTTGGAGTTATTTCATGTATATGAATGTCTTGCCTACATGTATACTACATGTGTACAAAGAAGTCAGAAGGGAATTTCTGAGGATTTAGAACTGCAATTACAGGTGGTCGTGAGCCACCATGTAGGTGCTGAGAATTGAACCCAGGTCTTTTGCAAGAGCAACAAGTGTTCTGAGCAGCTGAGCCATCTCTCCAGCCCCCTTGGTGAGGCTTCTCTTAAGATTTGCAAACTGAAGTTTAACCCTTTGTTGGCCTCAGTTCTGAATGGTGGAATATTTCATCCCCATCTCCAGGATCAGAAAATGGAGCATATAGTTAAATAATAGTAGCTGTTGAGTAATTACTATGTGCTTGTCAGTATGCTGTGGGCTTTAAATATAACCTTCCGGACAGACCAAAGGAGAGGGTGTTATCTCCCATTTTATAGATAAGGGACTTAATGCACAAAAAATTTAAGCCATTTGTTCCTGATAACACAGCTTAAGTGACAGATTGTACTTAGACTTAAGTCTTGTTGACTCCCAAGCAGTAGCCTTTAGAATGGAAGACTTCTCACAAACTGCAGGTATGTGTATGATTCACATATCAAGTCTAGTAAGAAACCATGGCTGCAACGCATCAGATCTGTCAGTCCACGTTATAGGTGTCTGTGTGAGCTCCTGGAGACACTGTGGAGAGGCAGGGACCTAGTTGAAGTATATGAGGGACGGAGCTGGCAGTGTTAATTACCAGACATTGCTGTTTATATGTCCGTGAAACACATGCCAGTGAGGCTGGCTGAGGAGGGGAGAGAATGGTGAGGGCCAAGAGGACAAACAGTTAAGGATCTCTGCTTTGTTTGGTTTCTTGGTTTTCTTTCTGTCTTTTTTTTTTTCTTTCGAGACTGTGTTTCTCTGTGTAGCTTTGAAGCCTTTCCTGGACCTCGCTCTGCTCCGTAGACCAGGCTGGCCTCGAACTCACAGAGACAGTTACGGATCTCTGTTGTGAGAGCAAGTGACGCTTACTTCTCTATAGCATTGATCAAGGGACTTGTTTGTTTGCATGACAAATTTCTCTTTTTAAAATTTTTTTTTATCCTTTAGTTTCATATATGTGTACAATGTGTCTTGATCATATCAAACCCATATCTCCCCTGCCATTCCACCCAGACTCCCTAAGACTTCCTCCACTTACTTTTCTTCTTTTAAATAATCTTCATGTTATTTCTTCATGTCCTTTTCTCCTTTTAAATAACCACCGAGTCCAGTTAGTGATGCCTGCATATTCATGGATGGAGGGCCATCAGTGGAGCATGGGGCAATCTACTGGTGGCCACACCCCCAAGAAAAATGACCCGTCCCCAGCAGCCATCAGTCGCCAATAGTTCCTCAGCTAAGGGTGGAGTCTCATGAGCCCCTCTCCTGTTGGTGTTAGAACGTCAAGCGTCTTGATCGTGTGGGTCTTGTGCAAGTCACCACAGCCTCTGTGAGTTCAGATAGCAATGGCCACACCACATCGTGTCCAGAAGCCAGCATTTCACGGGGCTCCTCTCCATGTCTCTGGCCCTCGCCTTCTTTGATCCTCTTCTACAGTGTTCTCTGAGTCTTGAAGGGAGTGTGGGATATAAACGTCCCATTTAGGGACATGCACCCAACAGTCACTGATTTCTAGCATTTTGACCACTTATGAGTCTCCTCGCCAACTGTTGCCCATGGCAAATACGCTTCCCTAACCAAGTTTGGGAGCAGCACTGGTCTATGTGTCCAAACATAAACATTTAGAGGGCAGTTTGGTATGCCCATGTCACAAAACACTCATAGAGTTTCCTCTGTCTGGACCCAGCAATAGGCTTTTGATCAGGTTTACAATACCATTTTCTAAAGTATTTATTTATGTGTATTTGTGTGTATAAGGTGAGTATGAGTTCATGTGTGTCATGTTGTATGTGTGAAGGTCAGAGAGCAACTGAGGCAGGGTCCTTCTTATTTCTGCGGCTGTACTGCATACTCCAGGATAGCTGCCCCTTTAGCTCCCAGAAGATTCTCTTATCTCTGCCTCCCATCTTCCTGTAAGAGTGCTCTCCTTACAGATGCTTGCCACTGTGTCCAGCTTTTACATGAGTGTTGTTTGTTTTTGCTCTTTGTGGGGGCTGACCACCCAGCTCCCAAATTAATTACACACTAAGGCTTATTCTTTTTTGTTTGTTTGTTTTGTTTTGTTTTTCAAGACAGGGTTTCTCTATGTAGCTTTGCGCCTTTCCTAGAGCTCACTCTGTAGCCCAGGTTGGCCTCGAACTCACACAGATCCACCTGCCTCTGCCTCCCTCTGCCTCCAGAGTGCTGGGATTAAAGGCTTGTACCACCACCACCTGGCGAGATTTATTCTTAATTATAAATGTCTGGCCTTAGCTTGGCTTGTGCTAGTCAGCTTTACTTAACTTAGATTATCCTGTCTAGCTTTTGCCTTTTGCTTTTATGTTTCTCTATTTCTGTATACCTTTCATTATTTCTTACTCTATAGCTTGCTGTGTAGCTGGGTGGCTGGCCCCTGATGTCCTCCTCCTTCTCTGGCTACTTTTTCCTCCCCCCCAGATTTCTCCTTCTATTTATCCTCTCTGCCTAACAGCCCTGCCTATCCTTTCTCCTGCCTTGCTATTGGCCGTTCTGTTCTTTATTAGACCATCAGATGTGTTAGACAGGCACAGTCACACAGCTTCACAGAGTTAAACAAATATAACATAAACAAAAGTCACACACCTTAAAATAATATTCCCCAACCCATGGGTTCCAGGGGTTGAAGGCCTTTTGTTAGCTTCCTTGAACCAGTTTCGATTTTACCCACTGAGCCATCTCTCTGGGCCCAAAGTTGCTCTTTTTCAACAGCAGCATTGGAACACCTGATCTCAGAACCCTTTATGGCTTTGTCTTGTCTTTGCTTGGAGAACAGCCAGATGTACTCTCTCTCTGCTGTGCATTTGGCCAGAAGTCACGGGCATGCAGAGTCACGTTTCTGTCTGTTCATTTTTCTGCTTCCATCAGATTTTGCATTAAGTATACTCATAAACATATTCATAAGGAATTCAACACTTATGGTGTATAATAGTTAAAGAACGCATGGGAAAAAAATAAAACAAAGTTCAGATTTAACTTTCAAAGCTTTGTGTAGGGTAGAAGAAAACCACACTTTTTAATGAAATCATGTTTGTGTCAAGGAAAAAAAAATGACTTTTTAAGAGCTGAAAAAAAATCTCTAAAAATTTAAGATATCTCTTAGAAAAATCTGTGTAACTTATTCTGAATTTGACCCACTCTTAGTTGAATTATATAACCGGACTTCAATTTCAAAAAGCGTACAAAGGCTTGTAGGAAGACTTAGTTTATTTAAGAGATAACCAGATGGTACCACGGGGAAAGGAACCCTCAAGTCTCAGGTCTACCCCACTCTTGGACACGTTAGCCACAGGCTGAATCATCTAAGGAAATGAGTAAGCGGCTGTGAACCAGAGCTGTCTTCCAGTGTGTAGACTTGAGAGCTCAGTGGTGAGTTATCTGAGAAATCCTGCTCACTATCAATGGATCCAGAGTTCACCGTTGTTTAGAAATCTTCTAACGCCAGGATTCATCTATTCTCTCAAGAAATTTTAGTAAAAATACAGAGACACTAAAAGTAGTAAGTATATGCTTCCTGTTGAAAAAAATGTAGTGATTAAAAGCATAAGCAACGAATCATTGTCTCTGTGTATATATTTAGCTGCAGGTAACCCGTAGTGATTCTTAAGCTGTTTTCCAAACAAGTTTTTTTTTTTCTTTTTTTTTTTTTTCTTTTTGAGGTTAGTAACTGATGACTCATTTAACAGGTTAAACCTGCAACACTGGTAGCTACTGATACATCGTATTTCTTTTTGGTACACTGCTGGTATTTTTCCCCCCTGAGCCATAAATTATTTCTTAGGCACTCTAAGCTCACAACTGAAATGAACACTGTGTGTGTGTGTGTGTGTGTGTGTGTGTTCCTGGGAATTGAACCCAGGGCTTCCTGCTCACTAGGCAAGCATTTTACCATTGAATATATGCCTAGCATTTAACAAACCTGAAATCCGACAGATGATCAGGCCTGTGAGTAAAGGTGGGCACATAGCTGTGCATCTCAAGCTAAACGCTGGTACGGTTACATGAGAAAGCTTGAACCTTTTGTGACTGGGATGTTTTCTTTTTGACAGAGTCTTGCTACGTAGCCCTCCTTGGTATGGTTAAGAACTGTGTAGCGCAGGGTAACCTTGAACTCAAGGCAATCCCCCTGCTTTAGGTGTTCACCCTCCACCCCCAAAGCATGAGAAGAATCGTGGTGGTGTTATTTCTTCAAACCACACAAAATGAATAACCAGTAGTTCTTTGACTAAAAGGAAGGAGTGTCAAGGGGGAGCCTGAAAGGCCCCGGGGAGGTTTAAATGCTTTTGTGTGGTCATCTGAGTCACTGCACAGTGTGGAGTTTCTGTGGGAAGGTTCCTGCCGACATCGTTTTCCTGGGGAAAGGGCGGCTGCGTCAAGAAACAGGGCCCAGACAAGCTCTCCGACATCACAGCCAGCTTTATATGCGAGCTTTCCCTCTATCATCTCCGGAGTAACAGAGAGAGAGGAATGCTCCTTCTTTTGATCTTACAACCTTCCAAGAATGAATATACACCAAGTCACAAATAGCTGGATAAACTCTGCGGGCCACTTAATAAGAGCATAGATCTTCCAAAGGGTGGAGGATGGGGAGAGTGCAGCCAGTCTAATTTAAAAAAAATGTTTGAACAAGTGTGAGTGCTTTGCCTGTACACATATCTGTGCACTGTGTGCATGCCTGCAGAAGTCAGAAGGGGCCTTCTGACCCCGGGAAACTGGCATTACAGATGGCTGTGAGCCACCATGTGGGAACCGAATGTGGGTCCTCTGCGGGATCTTAACCACTGAGCCACCTCCCCAGCTCCTCTAGTGTGTGAATGGGAAGACTGAACTCAGGATCTCAGGCTTGCCCAGCAAGGAACACCTGAGTCATCTCATAACTATGCTGGTCAACATAGATTATTTTCCTGCATTTTAATGATTGGTTAGAGTCACATTGCTTACTGTAGAAAGTGAAAGACCTACTTTTTTTTTTTTTTTTTTTTTTTTTTTTTTTTTTTGGTTTTTCGAGACAGGGTTTCTCTGTGTAGTTTTGCGCCTTTCCTGGAACTCACTTAGTAGTCCAGGCTGGCCTTGAACTCACAGAGATCCACCTGGCTCTGCCTCCCGAGTGCTGGGATTAAAGGCGTGAGCCACCACCGCCCGGTAAGACCTACTTCTTAAACTTTATTTTTTATTAGTATATGTTGATTATACAGACTAATGAATTTCATTATTGCATGGCACTTGAATGGAATCTCATAAACTGCATTATTACATGGCATTATGAACGGCATGTCAAACATACATATAATGTTCTTTTATGATATTCACCTCCAATGCCCTCTCTTGTTCCCTTCCTGCTTCGGTTAACCCCTGTCCTCCACTTCAAAATCTTTACTTGTTTTGATGACCTGGTAAGTTTCCTTAGGGTTGCTTCCTGACTCCTGGGTGAGGGAGTATTTACAGGAGCATGGGCATCTTACCAGAGGCTCCACCGCTGAAGAAAATGTCTCCCCTTCCTCGGGGACCATTTAGTGCCTATAGACAGGCAGCTAAAGGTGGTACCTTGTGAGCCCATCCCCCAGCTACCTTTATGTAGCCTTAGGTCCTGGGTACGGGCTTAAGTCCCCCACCTCCCTGACAGCATGTTGATAGATCTAGTCTTGCACAGGTCAAGAATGCAATGGAGATGTCGTGTTCAGAGCACATCATCTTACTCTGCTTCACTTCTTTCTCTGGCTGTCACATTCTAACCACCCCATCTTCCATGTTCCGTGTTCCCTGAGCCTTGGAGGGATGATGCAGATTTTCCACTTACGGCTGAGTTTTCCATAAGTCTGAGTCTTTGAAGCTGACTGCTGCCCACTGCAAAAAGGAGCTTCTCGGACCAAAGTTGATGGTAGCACTATTCCAGGGGTATAAACTCAACTGTTTTGTCAGCACTTGGACGGACACATTCAGTCCATTTGGCAAATACTAGCCATAGCTTCCTCCACTAGGCCTAGGGCCTTCCCAGCTGCAGGGGCTCGATACTTCTTAGGATGGTCTTGAACGCATAATCAAGTGATCCTCTTGCCTGAGCCACCCTAGTACTGGGAACTGTCACCAAGTGCCATCATGGCCAGCACGATCTTTTTAAAAATCCCTGCAGATCTTGGCTGAATTCTAGTGTATTTGAGAAACTTTTTGGAAGAAAGAATTACCATTGTTGCATTTAATAATTGGTAATCATAATATAGTGGATATTCTTGACCATTAAATCTATTTATTCATTCTTTTTTTTTTTTTTTTTTTTGAGACAGGGTCTTGCTATGTGTAAGCTGGCCTGGAACTTTTTGCTTGTTTGTTGTTACTGTTGTTTTTGAGACAGGGTCTGATAGAGTCCAAGCTAGTCTTTAAAACTATTTATTTTTGGTTTTTGTTTTTTTTTTAAGATAGGGTCTCTCTGTGTAGCCCTGGCTGTCCTGGAACTCACTTTGTAGATAAGGCTGACCTCAAGAACTCAAAGAGATCCTTTGCCTCTGCCTCCCAAGTGCTGGGATTGAAGGCATGCATCACCACTGCTGTCTGGCTATATTTACTTATTTTAAAAATATTTGTGTAAAGACAAGGGCTCCTGTAGCCCAAGCTGACCTCAAATTTACTAATATCTGAGGATGACATTGATTTTCTGGCTCTCTGGCTTCTTTGAGTGCTGGGAGCATGAATCCTTGCTATACACACCCAATTTATGCAGTGCTAGACATGCGTTCTGGGTAAGTACTCTCCCATCTACATCCAGAACTCTTTTTTTTTTTTTTTTTTTTTTTGGTTTTTTCGAGACAGGGTTTCTCTGTGTAGCTTTGCGCCTTTCCTGGAACTCACTTGGTAGCCCAGGCTGGCCTCGAACTCACAGAGATCCACCTGGCTCTGCCTCCCGAGTGCTAGGATTAAAGGTGTGCGCCACCACCGCCCGGCACATCCAGAACTCTTAAAAGATTTAAATTTATACCGGGTGGTGGTGGTGGTGGTGGTGGCGGCGGCGGCGGCGGCGGCGGCGGCGGCGGCGGCGGCGGCGCACGCCTTTAATCCAAGCATTGGGAGGCAGAGCCAGGCGGATCTCTGTGAGTTCGAGGCCAGCCTGGTCTACAGAGCGAGATCCAGGAAAGGCGCAAAGCTACACAGAGAAACCCTGTCTCAAAAAACCAAAAAAGAAAAAAAAAAAAAGATTTAATTTATTTATACTTTTTATTCTTTTTTTTTTTTTTTTTGATGCTGTGTAGCTTTTGCTGGCTTGGAACTCACAGATGTCCACCTGCCTCTACATCCCGAGCGCTGGGATTAAAGACATGCACCACCAAAAAATAATTATTTATTTTTAATAATAACAACAACAACAGATTTAGCCAGATGTGGTGACAAATGCCTTTACTCCCAGCACTCTTGAGACAGACACATATTTCTGAATTTGGGGCCATCCTGGTCTACATAGTGAGACTCTGTCTCAAAAACACAACACAATGGGGTTGGGGATTTAGCTCAGTGGTAGAGCGCTTGCCTAGCAAGTGCAAGGCCCTGGGTTCGGTCCTCAGCTCTGGAAAACAAAACAAAACAAAAATCAGATTTATTTAGTTTTATTTTTATGTGTCTGCATGCTTTGCTTGCATGTATGATGTGTATCATATGCATGCCTGGTGCCTGTGGAGGCCAGAGAGGGTATCTGTTCCTCTGGCACTGGAGTTTCAGGTGATAGCCACCTCATGAGTGCTGAGAACTGAAACAACACCCTCCCTCTCTAGAACAGTGGTGCTCTTAACCACTGATTCATCTCTTCTGCCACAAGATTTCTTTTTAAAGAGCCAAATTAGAAACCACGTGTCCATTCAGAGAGAATGGGGGCTTTTGATTTCCTGGTCTGTCTTTAGAAAGTGTTCTATTTCTCGAAATTGTCTCCAAAGATTTTGGTATCCTTTAACGTAACCTGATACAGTAGATAAATATGCAACTTGCCTCTCATTAAAGCCTCAGTTCACAGATAATCTTTCGTCAGAGCTCCAATTCAGGAACTATGGTCATTCAACAAGGACAACCATCACCCTAATCCTGTAGGAGCTTGTAGAATATCAGGAGGAATATAAGTAGAGTGCCATGAGCATCTATAGAGAGTGAGTGGTTCAATTCTAATGGTGATGGCATTGGGAGTGAGGGGGAGTGTGACCTTGAAGAGGGTGAACACTTATTGTGAATTTATTATTAATCACTCATGTGGGTACTGTGTGTCTTCTTAAATTTTTTTGTTTCTTTGTTTTGAGACAGGGGCTATCAACTATTCTCATTATGTTGCCCTGTATGGTCTGGAACTCACCATGTAGACCAGGTTGGCTTTGAACTCACAGGAATCCACTTGCCTTTGCCTCCTGAGGTCTGGGATAAAAGGCTCACATCATCAAGCCCGATATGTTTTTTCTTTATTATTGCGAGAACTGCTTGAAGTACCTGAAATTAACAGCAGCTCTAGAGCTTGGGTTCAGTCCTGGAACATGGCAGCACCCAATACCAAGAGACTTTGGGTGACCGTTGCATCCTGACTTCAGTCCTGGAACATAGCAGCACTTAAATTTAACAGTCTCCTGTTATTTTAGAATTTACCACAGGGAATAAAATCAGCAAAATCAAGCAAAGTAGAACAGTGCTGATGCTTCTAAGTGCTCAATAAATGTTAATCTTTGTTTTTGGAACCCTCTCATTTAATCAGGCTAAATAACTTGCATTATCATCCCACACACAAGAAGTACTTAATCTGGATCGTAAAATGCTGCAGCCAGTTTGGACAAAAAGTTTGGCATTTCCTTGGAATGGTATCACAGAGTTACCGTATGATCTGGTAATTAAGTCCACTCACTGGCTGGGATGGGATTTAGCAGCCACGCAGCTATCAGAAAGTGGGGTTACGGGGCCTTAGAGGTTGCTTAACTAGCAGGAGAGGGTTACCTGCCCAGATCAGGACAGTAGGTTGCACTGTGCCCCATTCTCATAAGTTGCTCATCTGTCTCCCCCCTCCCCAAAGAGGGAACGCACATAGTAAACTGACTGAAAATGTAGAATTTAGCACCGCATCTTTTCTAGTTTTAGCAAAGGAGAATAAAATGCTTATAACAATCCAAGCATATTGCTGTTGAAGAATTGAAACCCTTTTTTGGTGCTTTTTGGATTTTGGAACTTTTTTTGTGGATCTTTTTTATGTATCTGGCTTGCCTGGTACTATGTAGCGAGGCTGGCCTTGGATTCTTGGTTGGGATTACAGGTGTGTGCCACCATATCCACCTAGAAACTTTCTTCAACAGAAGTTAAGTGCTTACCTGTCGCCGCCCTCCGTAGAACAGCTATGAGAGAGTAGCTGCTATGGAGGAACCCCGCCCTTCTAGGTGGAGAACAGTGTTAGTGTTGGAAAGTGAGGGTGGGGTTTAGATCGGTTGTTAACAACAGGGCCGTGCAGAAGGGTTTGGAAAAGGGAAATGAGATGCGAAGAAGGGTGTGAGAACTACCCTGTTTAGCAATCTGGGTTATAGGGAGATGCTCAGGGAGGCGAGGACACCACGAGACGCAGCTGTGACCACGCAGCTGTGAAATACCAGTGAATGAGGCTAAGGCATGGCTAATTCCAGCATCGACTAGCTTGACCTACAATACAATTAGATTCCTTCATATCTGAGATGGCAGTATGATGTTGAGTGGAATATCCTGGCATGTAGATGATGCTAGAAGACATCGTGTTTTGAGGGTTGAATTTGGGAGAAAAATGTGAATTTCTAGACAAAATTATGTACTTTTCATTTTATGCTCCCTGGGCAATTTTATTTCCTTACAGCATGAAAGCTATCTCACTGATGGCATTAGTGACCATGTTCATTCCTAAACTCTGTACTTCATAGTCTGGTACTCAACAGGTGTCACACTTTGGTTATCCTGGTGATGGGATTAGTTGCCATATTCATTCCTAAACTCTGTACTTCATATTCTGGTACTCAACAGGCACCTACCCTTTGGTTACCTCAGTGATGGGATTAGTTGCCATATTTATCCCTAAATTCTATACTTTATATTCTTGTACTCAACCGGCATCCACCCTTTGATTATCTCAGTGAGCTTTTTTTTTCTCCCTTGAGAAGGGAGTCTGGCTCGTAGCCCAGAATGGCCTTGAATTTTCAGTTCTTGTGCCTTAGCTTCTCAGGAGCTGGGTTTTCAGGCATGACTCAGTGGATGCTTCTAAGTCAGTGTTTCTAGGAGACAGTTTTCATCCTTTTCCTTGCCTTGTCCTTCTCAGTTTTATTTTCTTTCTGAGACAGTCTGTAGAGTCCTAGGACTTGCAACAATCCTCCTGGCTCAGCCTTCTGTACCAACACACCCCATTTTGTTTCATAATCTTCATCATATTAGCACCAGTGTCCTGGCTGATACAACAGATCCTCTGGCCTGCCTTTGACCCCTCTCCTTGTCCCCTAACTCCCTTTGCTCATTGATCTGATCAGGTCTGTTATTTAGGCCCCCACCACCTCTCATCTAATTTGTGTGTGTGGATGTCTGTAATTATTTCACTTACCACTGAAACAACAACAACAACATCAACAACAAAACACAGCCTCAGGTTCCTCATGCTGGCTTCGTCAGACTGAATAGTAGATCATTAACACAGCGGCTACACTCTGCAGCTGAAGTTAACACAGTAATGACGAAAAATGTATTGAAATCATCTATTCTGAAAAAAACGTAAGACTAAGCTGGACTTGGCAGTACAGGCCGGTAATCCCAGCTATGCAGAAGGCTGAGACAGGAGGATCATAAATTCAAGGCTGCCTGGGTCACGGAGTGAGTTCAGAGTCAGCCTTGGCAATTAAATGAGACTGTATCTGGAAGGAAAAAAAAAGTAAAAATTGTGCTGGAGGTACAGTTCAGTGATAAAGGACTTGCCTAACTGCCCCAGGTTCAATCTTCCAAAACTACATCAATAAAGAAAATTGGGAAAAAGAATTTAAATAATTTTTCAAACCCACACATCTGAAAATACTATCGTATTTAAAATAGTTAAGGTTGAGCCGAGTGTGTGATGTAGACCTATAATCTCAGAGTCTAAGAGGCAGAGGCAGTGGGATCTGTGTGTTCAAGGCCATCCTGGTTTACATAGTGAGTTCCAGGCTAGGCAGGGTTAGAGCAAGACCCTATCTTTTTGGTTTTTTGTTTTTGTTTGTTTTTTGAGACAATGTTTCTCTGTGTAGCCCTGGCTGTCCTGGAACTCCCTCGCTCTGTAGACCAGGCTGGCCTCAAATTTAGAGATCCACCTGCCTTGGGAGTACTGGGATTAAAAGTGTGAGCCACTACTGCCCAGAACAAGACCCTATCTTGAAAAACAAATATAAATAAATGAATACAATCTCCCAAACTGCTATGATGGATTTGTAGATTATGCGTATGGTCCCAGCACTCAGGAGGCTGAGGCAGATCTTGAGTTCTGATATAGCATGAGATAGTGTCTCAAAAATGAAACAAATGAAAATATTTTAAAAATTAGCCAGGAGGTGGTGGCGCACTTCAATCCCAGCACTCGGGAGGCAGAGCCAGGCGGATCTCTGTGAGTTCGAGGCCAGCCTGGTCTACAGGACGAGATCCAGGACAGGCACCAAAACTACATAGAGAAACCTTGTCTCGAAAAACCAAAAACCCAAAAACTTTAAAATAAAAAAAAAATTGTGTGTATTAGTATATGGTTGTGTGTGTGTGTGTGTGTGTATACATGTGTGTACATGTGCATACAAGCATGTACAAGCTATATTCCCAATTCCAATTAAAATTTTCTTGAGGTTTTTTTTTTATGGGTACAGGTGTTTTGCCTACATATATATATATATATATATATATATATATATATATATATATATATATATATATATGCAGTATCTGTGGAGTATAGCCAAAGGTGTTGGATCCTTTGGATCTGAAATTATAGCAGGTTATAAGCTGCCGTGTGGATGTTGGGAATTGAACTGGTATCCTCTGGAAGAGCAGCAGCCAGCGCCATAAAGTTTTTGTAGTGAAGTACAAATTGATTTTAATTGGATGAGAAGACAGAGGGAAAATGCCTGAATTAGAGTTCTTTGGAGACTTTCACCCCTAGGCTTTTACCAAATCGGCAGTTTGGGAATCCAGGGCACTTTGGGGGGATGTCATTGTGCGTGCTCACCGTTGGTCTGTCCATCTTCAGCTCTGAGAGAGAGTGAAAGTTGGATGTGGTATTCAGTCTCCTCTTATGCTGGCCACGGAAGTGACACTAGTTCTAATCAGAAGGAGGAACCCGGGGACGCTGCTATAAGGAGCAATCCTTCCACTTCTCAACAAAAGCTTGCTCGCCCTTGAAAACGGCAGAGCAAAAGCCTCACAACAAACATGCTTCAAATGTGCATTTCCAACTGCGTTTGACCCTGTGTTTTTATTCCATTCCATGTAATAGGAAAAGAAAATCCTTGACTTTCTGTACGTGGCTTTGATGCAGATGAACTAAAAACTGCTTACTGTACAATACGTAACAACTGGTTTTATGCTCCTCTGCCCATTCCACCTGTTCCCTGGGTGATGAACAACTTTCTTACATTCTGTTGCTTGTTTCAGTTTTTACTTCCCACTGGCCTTGGCTCATAGGATGCTATAACCTCCATTCCGCTTGGGTCTGTGCCGTCTGTTTGGTTATTTCCTAGTCCAATTTCCCAAGCAGTAGCTTCTCCAGCCGCCTCTTCTTGCACTAACCTGTCTTACTGCAGACACCTTCCTTTGACCAACCCATAAGACCCAGCGGATCCTGGGCTTGAGTTAGCCTAAGGTCCCCCTCCTGGTTTTTTTTTTTTTCTTCTCTTAAAATTTTTTATGTCTTGAATTTTCTTCTTTGAATTTACTTTCTCTAATCTTATATTAAAGCTTGGAGATCATAAAAATGAGTCATGATTCTCATAAAGAATTGTGAAGATGCAAAAACAATGGAAAATTGTTGTTGGTTGTTTTTTACTCTTGAGTTCTTAGCTCTCTCTGTGTGTGGGACCCAACCCAGCTCTCAAATAAATCACACATGGAGGCTTATGCTTAATTATAAATGCTTGGCCTTAGCTTGGCTTGTTTCTTGCCAGCTTTTCTTAACTTTAAATTATCCCCATTTACCTTTCTCTATTTCTGTATATCTCACTTTCATTCTTACTCCGTGGCTGGCTGTGTAGCTGGGTGGCTGGGTGGCTGGCCCCAAGCATCCTCTTCTCCTGTTCTCTTGTTCCTTATTTTCCTCCCTGATTTATTTCTATTTATTCTGCTAGTCCTGCCTATCCTTTCTCCTGTCTCACTATTCGCTGGTCAGCTCTTTATTAGATTAATCAGGTGTTTTAGACAGGCACAGTAACACAGCTTCATAGAGTTAAGCAAATGCAACATAAAAGAATGCCACACATCTTTGTATCATTAGATGTTCCATAGCATAGACAAATTAATGCATCTTAAAATATATTCTACAGGGCAATGGTGGTGCATACCTTTAATCCCAGCACTCAGAAGGCAGAGCCAGGCGGATCTCTGTGAGTTCAAGGCCAACCTGGTCTACAGAGCAAGATCCAGGACAGGCACCAAAACTACATTGAGAAACTGTCTCAAAGAAACAAATATATATATATATATATATATATATATATATATATATATATATATAATTACAACAGAAAATATTGTTATTATTTACTTTTTTTCTGAGCATGAAGATGTATTTCATTGCATTACAAGCCCTATAAACATGATTTTGAGTAATATTGTTTGTTTGATCTTTAAGTTTACTATGCTATTATTTTTTGTTACAAAGAAAAAAAATAAGGAATGTTGACCCAGTACCAAATTGCTTTCCAAAATCATTTAATCAATTTATTTCCTGAATGTTGGCACAGCAGCGCCAATCTCCTTGCATTTTTCTAGTATTGTGTATTGGGCTATTCTCCCCCACCCCAAGATTTGAGTCAAGGTCTTAACCTGTAGCCCAAGCTGGCCTTGAACTCTGGGACAGACATGTAGGCTGGTTAAATACTACTGCAATGTTTTCTTTCCTTAGTTAACAGAGTTCTTGAAAAACACCTGAATGAACTCTTACTGCACAGCATCAGACCTTACCATTAAAGAGCATTATGGAATGTGCCTCCTCTGGTCCTCTCGTCATTCGAATGAGAGAGAAATCCAGATCTTTTGTGAGTCGTCTTCTCAGGGATACAACAGAGACTGGGGTTGGGGCTAAGGTTTAGATTCACTTCCCTATTTTGTTCTTAACAAGCCATGAAATTGGATATAATTTTGTGTGCTGTATTTGTGGTGCTGGGGACTGAATTCAGGACCTTGCACTTAAACATACATCCTACCATTTAGCTTAAATACAGGTTTTTAGGATAAATTGCCAGACTGGACAATTTTATAGTGACCCTTTTTTTTCCTCTTTAATTTCCAGGGATAGTTTATCAGTTAGGATATTTAACTGCAAATAAAAAAGTTACTCAACCAACACTTGTGTAAACCCAACTTACACAAGAAATATAATAAACTTGTTATATAATGTCAATAATAACTAATCCCCAAAACTTAATGAGTGGAACAGTCTCCCATGTTCTTTGTAGTTAAATAATTCCCGGCACTTGGCTAGGCAAGTCTTTGTCAGGATGTCTGGTGAGGTTGCTGGCAGCTGCTGGAGCTGTGATCATCTGAGGGCCTGAAGGGCTGAAGGACACGCTGCCACGGCGGCTCAGATGGATGCTTGGCAAGTAGACACCAGCTTTTGGCAGGCAGCCTCAGTTTCCCTCCACAGGGGCCTCTTCACGTGGCTGCTCGACTGTCCTCCCAGGATGGCAGCTCACTTTCCCCCCAGCAGAACAATCCAAGCAGAAGCTGAGGCCAGCTTCCGTGAATGGTGACTCCGGCCTATAATCCTACCGACTCGGGAGGCTGAGGCAGGAGAATTGCTGTAAGTTAAAGGGCAGCCAGTGTTACATGAGAACCTGCCTCCTAAAGCCAAAAAAAAGATCCACCTTTACCTCTGTGCCATTCCATTATCACATAGGTCAGGCCTGATTCACCGCTGGAGATGACTACTTAAGATGTGAATAGCAACAGTTTATGTCCCCTGGGACCCTCTCACATACTGGCTATGATGGTAGGAAACCTTAGCTGGTGGGGAGATTCAAGTCTAAGTCATTCTGGACCTAGACTTTCTCTTAAGCCTCATGGCTCTGCCGTCCTCATGATGGTAGCCAGTGTTCTCTTGCTGTGAAAAGACACCATGGCCATGGCAACTCTTAAAAAGGAAAACATTTTATTGGGGCTGGTTTACCGTTTGGAAGTTTAGCCCACTGTCATCATGGCAGGAAGCATGGTGGCCCTCAGGCAGATGTGGTGCTGGAGAGGTAGCTTTAGAGTTCTACATCCAGAGCCACAGGCAGCAGAAAGAGAAAGAGAGAGAGAGCAACTGGGCCTGGCGTAGGCTTCCAAAACCCTGAAGCCCACCCCCAGTGACACACCTCCTCCAACAAGGCCACACCTCCTCCAACAAGGCCACACCTCCTCCAACAAGGCCACACCTCCTCCAACAAGGCCACACCTCCTCCAACAAGGCCACACCTCCAAATCCCTGTCAAGTAGTGCCACTCCCTGATGACCGAGCATTAAATCTATGCGCCTGTGGGGTCATTCCTATTTAAACCACCACACAACATAGAAAGCCTTTGTCCAATGTATGCAATATGGCCCTAGAACGTTCAAGTTGTTGCTTTTAGGGATAAGGATAGAAGGTAGGGAAAGGCGATAAGAGGTACTAATATATATCCACTGTGTCCCATCAGCCAAAAAAGTACCTACCATATGACCTCTGGAAGCTGTCAAAGCATCTAAAAATTTGAGACACTAACTTTGATACCTTCTTCAGCAGAGGCTGGGAATGGAAATGGTCTTGGCAACATAGGCTTGTCAGTTGGTACTCAGTACGTGCTCCAGTGAGCTCTTGTTATCCTTGTGAGAAGGTCATACCACAACACTTGATGTTGAGTGGGTACCCATGGCATGTCATACATTCTTTTGTTTTGTTTTGTTTTGTTTTGTTTTGAGACAGGGTTTCTCTGTGTAGTTATGGTGCCTGTCCTGGATCTCGTTCTGTAGACCAGGCTGGCTTCGAACTCACAGAGATCCACCTGGCTCTGCCTCCCGAGTGCTGGGATTAAAGGTGTGCGCCACCACCACTGCCTGGCATATCATACATTGTTGTAAGCAATTGAGGAAGTCTGAAATATTTTTAAAAGACAGACAATGAAGGGCCCATTTTGAAGGACCCAAACCATAGCTGGATTTGTGAAACAATGGTGTTTACTAAAGGCATTATGTTTAGGCATGTGGTATAATACACATACGGTGTTCTACATTTGTTTTAGTGGTTTTTTTTTTTCTTCTCGAGACAGGGTTTCTCTGTGTAGCTTTGCGCCTTTCCTGGGACTCACTTGGTAGTCCAGGCTGGCCTCGAACTCACAGAGATCAGCCTGGCTCTGCCTCCCGAGTGCTGGGATTAAAGGTGTGCGCCACCCCCCCCCCCCCGGCATTTTAGTGGGTTTTTTTTAGCTTTAAAAAAAAGTCATAAATTCTTATTGTTGTTTTTCAAAACAAGGTTTCTCAGTGTAACATCCCTGGCTGTCCTGGAACTCACTCTGTAGCCCAGGCTGGCCTCGAGCTCACAGAGGATTAAAGACATGCACCATCACCACCCAGCTATAAAAAGCCATAAATTCTATTTTCATTTTCAAGACAGAATCTTGTTATGTAGCCCAAGCTGGCCTTGACCTCATGGTCCCCTTGCCTCACTTTCCAAGCATGAGGACCATAGGCTGGTACCACCATTCCCTGTTATGAATTCTGTTTTCTATGTAAATGGGCACACCAGGCCTTAGACATGCTGGACAAGTACTCTACTACTGAGCTGCATTCCCAGCCTAGTCCATATTTGCTGTTGATTGAAATATAGGCATTGAAATTGCCCTTGAGGAATTTATAATCTAGTCATGGAGGAAGTGATTATATGCACAAAAGGTCATTTGTGAAAAAAATAGTAAAAGAAACATTACATACATTTTACTTTTGGAAAAAGATGGAAGATAACACATTTCAACAAATTAATGAATTTGATAATTTAACATCAATTATTAGGATTATAAAGATCAACTCTAGGGCAGGGGAGATGAATCAGTGGGCAAAGTGTAACCATGTAACTATGTAAGCATGAAGACCTGAGTTCAAATTCCAACAACCCACAGAAAGCTGGGACAGTAGTGTGTGTCTGTAATCCCAGGGCTCCTATGGCAAATAAAGAGGAGCCCTGGAAACTCCAGGTAGCCTGATGTATATGGAACAGCAAGAGGACCTGCCTCAAACCTGGTGGAAGGTGAGGACCAACACCCAAGGTGATCCTCTGACCTCCACAGGCATACCATGGCACATGTGTGCACACATACATGACACACATACATACTACACTATACACACACATATACACACACCACACACACATACACACACACCACACACATACACACACATACACTCACACCCCATACATCACACATACATACCACACACACACATACACACACATACTCATAAACTCACACACACACACACACACACACACACACACACACACTCATATACTCATACACACACCACACATACACACACATACACATATACATACACCACACACACAAATCACTACATACATACATACACATATACATACCACACATACGCACACACCACCACCACCACCACACTCTACAAGGATCGGCTCTGATATGGCAGAGATCATCAAGCAGAGAAAGGAACTGGACAAGTTGCTCTGCGCGGTCTCAGTCCTGCTCTCAGAGATGTCTTCTTTTCTGTCCTGTTGCTCTGTCCTGTTGATGTCTGTCCTGTTGATGTCTGTCCTGTTGCTCTGGAGTCACCCCCTCTCCCCAAACAACTTTGGACTGTGTAGAAGGTGTTACATTTTAAAAAGTAATTGGATACAGAACTGCTAAGAGTATGGGCTACAATGTGTTTGATATGAGAACTAACAAAGGAGACCCCTTAAGGCACAGGTCTGTGATACAGCTGTACTGTCACCTAAGTGACAGCGTATGTCTGACCACCGGTCACATTCCTTTGTTTGGGCCTCGAAGGTGGTCTGAGTCAAAGGAAGTGACCACCTTCCTCTGCTCGCATTTATGTCTACACCAATACCTACCCTTATGATTCTTACACACCCTGTTCCTTCTGCACTCATTTTTGTGATTGCTCACATTCTGTAAATGTTTTGTCTTTCATTGACGTTTTTTAGAATGGGGAATATTTTAATTAAAAAATAAAACTGCTCACATGCTCACCAAAATAACTAAAACTAAAAAAAAAAATGTACAGTTTCACATAGTGGTGAACATGATAGAGCAACAGAACCTACAAACGTAGAGGCGGGAATGTAAAATACTCTGACTTTGGGGGGAAAGTCTGGTAGTTTCTTATAAAATGAAGCATACACTTTTGTAAGTCTAGAAAATGATTAATGGAAGCCATATTCTTGGTTTTGATTTAGTGAGTGTATTAAGCATATAGCAAGCAAAATTAAAAGAACATGAGTAGAAGGTATTAGCTGCAGATAGATATCAAAACATCAGCAAATCAGGGCTCAAAGCGTCCTTCAGACCGTTGGAACGGTCCATTTGAGACAGCAAGCAAAGGTTAACCTCGTCAAGTTGGTAACGTACAAACACGCAGCAGACTGGCTGGGAAAGCTGAGGTACTCAGCTAACGATTTTTTTAAAAATAAAAAGTTTAAAAGATTTTTTTATTTTTATGTGTATGGGGTTTTTGCCTGCGTGTATTTATGTGCACCGTATGCATGCCTGGTGCCTTCCGAGGCCAGAAGAGGGTGTCAGATCTCTTGGAATTGGAGTTGCAGATGGTTTGAACTGCCATGTGGGTGCTGGGACTTGAACCTGGGTCCTCTGGAAGAGCAGCCAGTGCTCTTAACTGTTAAGCCATCTCTCCAGCCCTCAGCTAAAGTTCTTGATTGGGAATTCTAGGCATAGGATCGTCTTCATCCTTCCAAAGATGGGTTTCTAGGCTTCTTGGTCCCACCACAGGCATTTTTATATTATGGGATAAACAGTAGCAACATCTGTGAGCTGTTCTCAAGGACACAATGTTTTCACTCTTGGGCTGTTTTGCTGTTCTCTATGCTCCCGGTCAGTTAGGAGGAACAGCCTGCCCCAGGAAAAGATGTTTTGGAGAACATTTTGGAGAGAACACTTGCAATAGACAAGTTGGGGTATGGGATGGAGGGCCCACCTCACTCCTACCGTCTGCTTTCAACAAGTTCAAGCTCACCAATAGAATGTACGTTACCACACGTGACACAGAAAAATGGAGCCTATTGACAAAGACACCTCTACAAACATGCTTCACAGAAGCCCCGATCTGAAAATAACCTATGTATCCATCAATAAAGAACTGATAAATCCACTGTGGTCTTTTTTTTTTTTTTTTTTTCAGCAGCCCACACCATCAATAAAAAGTAACATATCACTGTCATGGAAAACAACATGGATACTTTGAAGGATAATTTAACCAAGGAAGTGTTACACAAGAGTACATCTTTTATGTTTACATTTATATGAAATCCCAGAATAAGGAAAACCAATTTATGGTGAAATGTCAGAGGGTAACAGCATGTGTTGAAGGCATGAAAGAGTGGATTAACCAGGAATGAGCAGAGGGAACTTTGGAGGGAAAGATGATGTTCTACATTTTGATAGGGGTTTGCCTTACATGGGCACATTTGTCAAAAATGCTTAAATTATGTATATCATGGTATGTAAAATTCATATAAGGCTATAAGCAAATATTAAATTCTCGTTCACATACTGCTTACTTAGCACCACAAAAGAAAAAAGTCTATTTTGTAGATTAATACTGAATTGTTTAGGGACAAGGGCACTGATGTCTATGATTCTCTCATAAGTGTATAAAACTCTGAGGGGACGCCTTTAATCCTAACACTCGGGAGGCAGAGCCAGGCGGATCTCTGTGAGTTCGAGGCCAACCTGGGCTACCAAGTGAGTCCCAGGAAAGGCGCAAAGCTACACAGAGAAACCCTGTCTCGAAAAACCAAAAAAAAAAAAAAAAAAAAACCTCTGAGGGAGATTAATGGGGGTAGAGGAATGGTTAGTGTAATAGATCAGGCCTAAGGAAAAGATAAAGGCTGGATACAGAGTGTGACCACATAGGTATTCACTGTAAAGTGCTTTTTTTGTGTGTGTTTGCTAGGGATAAAATCCAGAGTTTCACACAAATTGGGCAAACACTCTTCCATGGAGCTACATCCCCGGTGACACACTTCCTCCAGCAAGGCCACATCTCTTCCCCAAACAGCCGCCAACTGGAGACCAAATATTCAAATTCAAAATATTCAAAATATTTTAGGGGAAACCTCATTCAGAGTACCACAGGAGCGGAGACTAGGCCCTGGATGAGTTCTAACACTGAAGATTTTTTTTAAAGGGGGTGGTTTAATACTGGTGCATTTTGATATGTTTTGCCTTAGTGACATGTCCATAGAGGAACAGTCTCAAAAGTATTAGTCAAGGGACAAGATGTGGGGCCATACATGACCTCAGGCTCCTCTGTCTCTCTCATAAGCTAGAGATAAAGAGCATGTCGTAACAATCTTTCAGAAAGATCAAGGACAGTTATAGCTATGTTAGTGGAATGCCGGAGCCTGTACATCAATAATACTATTGATTCAGACATCATATTTGACCTCTTTTTACTTAACTAGTTTGAGACTCAGAAGTAGAGCAAGGGTGTGGGAGAAACATCTTCACCCTCCCAGAAGTGCTGTGTTACACCAGGCTCACGCTGGTTATTTCCCTATCCAAGGCTTTGTGTTGATGTGATACACAAACCCTCTCCTATCAATGCTGGCGAGCAGAAAAGTCCACCAGTGAGGTTGCCGAGGTGCCTGTTGCCTGGGTCTGGAAGAAAGTGTAGGGTGGAGAAAGGAAGCTGATCGATCCTGTGTAAGACACACTTTTCTGTTATGGGGTATTCGTACACGGTGTGAAAATGTGTTTACTGTGATTGGTGTAATAAAAAGTTGAATGGCAAATCGCTAGGCAGGAGGTATAGGCAGGATTTCTGGGGAGAGAAAGGAAGAGGAGGAGGAATCGAGGTGCTCAGGAGACATGTAGATAAAACAGGAGGTCCAAGATGAAAGAGAGGTAATGCCACATGACAGAATTAACATAAATGGGTTCATTTAAGTTGTAAGAGCTGGTTGAAACAAGCCTAAGCTAAAGGCCAAGCTTTCATAATTAATAAGAAGTCACCATGTCATTATTTGGGGCTAGTGGTGGAAAGGAAAGTCTGACTACATTTTTCCCTAGATCAAACCTAAGTTACCTTTATGGTGACTTCCAAGAAGAAAAGTAGCTACAAGAATCATAGGCTTCAAAGCAAGCAACAAAAAAAGGCCCTGGGATGACAGAGACGTGATACATAAGAAAGCAATCTGAAAGTTGTAGATGATGCTTCATTTGATTTGAAATGAAAAATAAAGCCAATCAATATTTGTTTTTTACAAACAAACATTTGCATTCTTCACTACTAGTCTGTGCTGTGGTTTAGTTCTCTCTGTCTGTCTGTCTTTCTCTCCTTCCTTTTGTCCCATTAACCTTCTTTTGAGATCCAGGCACTGACCCAGGAGTCGGGAAGGTGGCAATGCCGACACAAGGTAGGTTCTATGTCTCTAAAGCATACAGTCTAAATGGATGCCAAGAATAAGTAAATGAGCTTGGAGGAGCAAGCTATTTCCATTGTCTGTCAGAGGAGGGGACGTCTACACTGAGCCCAGAAAGTGAGGAAGTCAGGCTTGGAGAGAGCTGACAGGAAATGCTTAATGAGGTCCTGAGACCTGTAAGCACTATGAGGCAATGCAGAAACAGCACGTCCTCTTTCTCAGGAGTCTAGGTTCAAGGTTGGAAAAGAGGCCATTTTCATCATATTAAGGAAGTATCAATTTGTTAATAGTTTAGCGAGAGTTTTTCTTCAAGAAGTGATACTGGGCCGGGCCGTGGTGATGCACGCCTTTAATCCCAGCACTCGGGAGGCAGAGCCAGGCGGATCTCTGTGAGTACAAGGCCAGCCTGGTCTACAGAGTGAGATCCAGGACAGGCTCCAAAACTACACAGGGAAAACTTGTTTCGAAAAACCAAAAAAAAAAAAAAAAAAAAAAAAAAAGTGGTACTGGGGCCTGTGAGATGGCTCAGGGGGAACAGACATTTGCGACCTCCCAATCTTAGGAGCCTATGTGGTGGAAGAAGAGACCTGATTCCTGAAAGTTGTCCTCTGACTTCCACATGTGTGCTGTGGTGCTTGCATGCATGGACATACACAAACCAATAAGCATAATTGAAAAGTGATACTGAATATCAAATGCACAATAAATAAATGTAATTGAAAAGTGATACTGATATCAAATGCTTTCATAGCAAGTATAGAGGTGATCATGTAGATGACTTTTCTCTGTAGAGCTAGTAATATGTATGAATAAATTAATTTTCTTCTTATTTTTTTTTTCTAATACTGATGTTTTATTGCGGAGGTTCAAAGCTAAGGTATGGGAGTGAGGAAATGTCAGCTGGATTGAGAAGAATGGGAATCGGTGCCAGGCCAGCCATTTCCACACTGGGCACTTCTTCATAACTGTGCTCACAAGATAAGCCACGCTCACAGGCTGCTTGTAAAGTCTCCCCTCAGATGCCGTGGGGAAGAAACAGGGCCGTGCAACAATTCATGAGAGGGAGAGAAGACAGACGTCTCTGCCCGGCTTTCTCCTAGCTCCCATCGCCCACTAGTCAGTGTTTTCTCCATGATCATTAGCTCCCTCAAGCTTGGTTGCTGTGGCTTCATGGAATGCCAGGTGCCATGTCTGTGGTGTGACATTCCATCCAAGTCTGGTGAGAAACCCAGCTCACGGGACGGTCAGTGCTGGAGAGAATCTAGGGTGGTAGATGTGACACACCCGAACTAACTGAAGTTGCTCTTCTTATTTTCCAGAAGGTAAAAGGTACGATTCAAAGACCTTTCCCACGGTCATTTGCTAATGAGGTGTGATTTCGGGATCTGAACCCAGCCCATCTCTGGAAACTGTGGAAGAAACAAGCAGAGGACATGGTTTCATGGAGCTGGCAGACAAGAGCCACTAAAGGATTTACAACTGGGGAGTGACATGGGACAAGATTTCTATGTCTCTATTTCCATATTCCGTTTTCTCACGTGGCTAATTGGCAGAAGTTGGTGGTCCCCGGAAGAAGGAACTAGAGACTACTTTTTCAGGGTTTTGAGTAATCTATGATGGGGTTCAGAGCTTCTTGTAGGCTTTACCACCACTTCCTAGTTTCCTGTCTCCATTTAAAACTTTACTTACCCTAGAGATGACCTGGCTGCAGGGAGCAGGCTCTTGGGTTGGAGAATCCAATGGTGAGGAAGATGCCCTGAAGCTCCTGGCCAAGAGCAAGGGGACCACCCGTCCTGTTGGCCTGAGGTTGTGGGGACCCTGGCGTCTGCTGCTGAGTCCTTTGGTGTTGTCTGAAATGGATCTCATGGACTACTGGTCATAACTCATCACATCTATGTAGTTGATATCCGGCATGGCTCCGCCCATGTTATCCACACTTGTCGGAACAGAAGAAAGACATGTACAGCCTTCCCAGCGGCATTTGTGGGGCTTCTCTTCCCACTGTGTGTTTGTGTTGGTGACCTACATGGCAGGAGCCCTTAGAATAAGCTTTTCCACAGTTGGAAAGAAGTTGGCAGAAGGCCTTCAGACTGGGCATCCTCTCCTGTGTGCCCTTCTTGCCGCCCTGAAGCTCTCTGTGCATCCCATAGTAGGTGTGGGCCGCTCACATAAGGGAGGGCCTTCCCGGCAATCTGACTGGTTCGCAAGTGAGCCTTGGGATTCTAAAGTTAGCCAAGCCTGGCGCCCAGCCTAGGGCATCCCAAAGTTATAATGGTTTTTGGGGTGCAACATTTTGATCCAGAGGGAAGCATAGTCCAGATCACAGTGAAGGACAGGCACAGTGCCAATAATACTTCTTTGTTGTTGTTGTTGTTGTTATGGTTTATTCAAGACAGGGTTTCTCTCTGTATCCCTGGCTGTCTTGAAACTGGCTCTGTAGACCAGGCTAGCCCTGAACGCAGAGATCCACCTACCTCTGCCTCTCAAGTGCTAGTATTAAAGGCGTTCACCACCACTGCCTGGCTAATATTTCATGTTTTAATGAAAGTGTGGTGGAAGGCACTGTGAGGTATTGGCAAAATAAGGCACTTTGGGGGCACAGGTGTGGGACATCATTGAGATTTCAGCTGGAAGCTGATACTGGTAAGATACTGAAATACATCAGGTTCCGACCAAAGGCCATGACTACTCCTGGAGTGTATGGCTTTTCTAAGGGCATTGTGTGGGACCCTTTCCCAGTCTGGGAAGTCAATCTGGGAAGGGATGGGGGCTTGCTTAGGATGAGTGGCTCACATCCTGCTCAGTTAGTGCCTTAATGAACTGTCACCCTTCACACACATTCTGCGGATACCACATGGGACCTGTCTGGAAAATGTTAACTGCCCAGTGACTTTCGTGTTCCGCTGTTTCTAGTAGACAGAGGCATACCCAAGAACTGGCTTGGACTTCTCATTATCCAGTCAAAAGACAGACTGAATTTGAGCAGGGTTACACAGAGAAGAGACAAACCAGAGGTGGTTGATGTACAGCCACTGGCTCTTCTTCCCACCCTTGTGCTCCCTGTGGGCCGAGGAGGAGTGGGAGTCTACACTTAGGGAGTGTAGGGGGTCCAAGCCACATTCAGGTGAGAGGGGAGACTGTCCTTGTCGGTGCCCCAGAGGTGGATGTTACAACTCCTCAACACCCATAAATAGATTTTCTAAAATTATATCTAAACCCGCATCCTTAGAATAAAACCTGGTTTGTTTGCCTTGATAGATAGGCATTAGAGATTCTGGCCTGCAGCTTTCTTGTTTTCTGTGTGCGCTGACTTTGTCATGTTTTGGCCAGTGTTACAGTTCACTGAT